>NW_019168524.1:0-300000 GCF_000001635.26 Mus musculus | reverse complement strand
CCCACCCACCCACCCACTCCAACTTCCCTGCCCTCAATTCCCCTAGACTGGGGCATCTAATGAGCCTTCATAGGATCAAGGACATCTCTTTCCATTGATGCATGACAAGGCCATCCTTTGCTACATATGCAGCTGGAGCCATGTGTACTACTTTGTTGATGGCTTAGTCCCTGGGAGTTCTGGGGGTCTGATTCGTTGATGTTGTTCTTCCTATGTGGTTGCAAACACCTTCAAATCCTTCAGTCTCTTCTCTCACTCCTCTATTAGGGACCCTGCGCTCAGTCCAATAGTTGGCTGCAAACATCTGCCTCTGCATTTGTAAGGCTCTGGCAGAGCCTCTCAGAAAACAGCCATATCAGGCTCCTTTAAGCATGTACTTCTTGGCATTTACAATAGTGTCTGGGTTTGATAACTGTATATGGGATGATTCCAGAGGTAGCACAGTCTCTGGGTGGCCTTTAGTGAGGAGCAGGTGTGCCCACTACCCCAAGATGGCGCTCGGGACTGCTGCCAAGTCTTTTTTTTTTCTTCTGGACAGTGTATATTTTTTTTCCTTTTTTTAATTGGGTATTTATTTCATTTACATTTCCAATGCTATCTCAAAAGTCCCCCACATGCTCCCCCACCTACTCCCCTACCCACCCACTCCCACTTCTTGGCCCTGGCGTTCCCCTGTACTGAGGCATATAAAGTTTGCACGACCAATGGGCCTCTCTTTCCACTGATGGCCGACTAGGCCATCTTTTGATACATATGCAGCTAGAGACACAAGCTCTGGGGAGTACTGGTTAGTTCATATTGTTGTTCCACCTATAGGGTTGCAGATCCCCCCAGCTCCTTGGGTACTTTCTCTAGCAACTCCATTGGGGGCCCTGTGATCCATCCAATGGCTGACTGTGAGCATCCACTTCTGTGTTTGCTAGGCCCTGGCATAGTCTCACAAGAGACAGCTATATCTGGGTCCTTTCAGTATAATCTTGCTAGTGTATGCAATGGTGTCAGCGTTTGGAAGGGGATTATGGGATGGACCCCCGTTCGTCTCAGCTCCAAACTTTGTCTCTGTAACTCCTTCCATGGGTGTTTTGTTCCCAATTCTAAGAAGAGGCAAAGTGTCCACACTTTGGTCTTCGTTCTTCTTGAGTTTTACGTGTTTTTTGCAAAATGCATCTTATATCTTGGGTATTCTAAGTTTCTGGGCTAATATCCACTTATCAGTGAGTACATATTGTGTGACTTCTTTTGTGAATGGGTTACTTCATTCAGGATGATGTGGTACTACTCAGCTATTAAAAAGAATTTTCAACTGAGAAATATCGAATGGCTGAGAAGCACCTAAAGAAACGTTCAACATCCTTAGTCATCAGGGAAATGCAAATCAAAACAACCCTGATGCCATTTTTCTTTCAGCACTCAGCAGGACCAGAAATCTATAGTCATTTCCTAGTGTCAGGGTGTAGCATGGTCTCTGGGGAGCAGTCCCTCGGGGTACCTTACAAGTGGTGGTACTGGTTGCCTTCATATAGAACCATCCAAGCTGAATTCCTGAGCATTTATCAGGCAGCTGTGTGCAGTTGAAATATGTATTGTTTATTTGGGGTATTAAGTACTTTCTGAAAAGTGATCCTGATCAGTGTTTATGCTCTAGGTATCTTCTAAAGCTATTGCACCTGTACTTGTTAAGTAGATACTCTGGCTGGCTGACCCAGCTATTTTGGAGAAGTATCCTGTCTGATTGTGAGTAGTCAGCTTCTAAGGGACCAAATGTGTTAAACAACAACAACAACAAACCCTAATTATTCTAAAAAAACCCCAAAAAACCAAAAAACAAAAAAGTTTCCATTCTTTTTACTGCTGACAGAAGACGTGTTTTGGGGATTTACACCTGAGAGGAATTTGAGAGTTTCAAATAGAACTGTATAGCCTGGAACAATTGATTGACAAGTTGATTTCTGGATAGGGCCACAGTGGCATGAAAGCTTCTGTTCTCTCTGGAGTTACTGACTATGGATGCCAAAATCGAGAATCTTCCCCCTTCATTTATTTTTTTCTCTGAATGCAACCATGCTTGCTTTCTGGAATGGGAGGCTCTGAAATCACATCTCCAATGTCTTTCTAACCATCTCCAGGCTTGAAGACAGCCTGACCCCATTGTCTCCTTACACGTTTATGGCTCATTTTGCCAACTGGCTTCTCAGCATGTTTGAGGATACTCAGAAACAGTGTTTGGTGGTTTCTGTGTCCCTGTCTCTTGAGGTGGTTGGACCTATTGCACTATGGTAGCTCAATAGTGTGCTATAGTTGGTGGCTGTGTTTTGGCTGGGGCTATTTGACAGGCTGCCTGTCTGGCAGAAGCTTAGGATATTCAGTTAAAGCTGACAGTTTGGCTAAAGACAGCTTCCCTTTTCATAGCTGCAACTGCTTATGTTTTGAGCCCAGATGGTTGGAAGAAAGCTTAGCACCAGAGCAGTTTGAAAGCATGTGAACATGGGTTGATGTTCATTTGTTTGTTATTTATTGGATCCAAATTATTTGAGATTTCTATCCTCTGCTCAATAATTTTGTTACTGGTATTAATTACAATTTGATTTAATGGGGGGGGCATGCTTTGTCATGTCATTGTTCACATGAGGATCTCATAGGACAATTTGTAGGAATCTTTTCTCTTCTTCCACTATGTAGGACCTGGAAATCAAACTCAAGTAGCCATACTCAGCAGCAAGCCCCTTTATCTGCTGAGCCATCTCACCAGTTTATATACAGAGTCTCTTAATAAAACTTTAGAAATATTATGCTGTTTGGTAAATAAATGGTATATAGGGTGGGATCTTCATTATTTTGCAAGTTCAAAATCAGTCTCTCTCTCTCTTTCTCTCTCTCTCTCTCTCTCTCTCTCTCTCTCTCTCTATATATATATATATATATATATATATATATATATATATATTTCAGGCTTCATGTCCTTATGGGTGAAAAGCCATGTTACAGTTAAAAGCTGCATCTGCAGGTTATTTGATATATAATATTTCTGATGAGTGACTCGGGGACTAGATTGTTCTTGTATTTCCTTATCTATAACAGTTTCAATTCATATATTCAAATATTAAAAAAGATGGTCATTTTTTTCTGATTACTTTGTCATTCATTATCTAATAGCAGTTTCTATTCATATATTAAATATTAAAAAATGGTCATTTTTTCTGACCACTTTATGTTCCTGAAAACCTGTTGTCTTTATGAAAAGCTGTAATTCTGCATCAACACTAATTTCAAATGGCCAGAATGTCTTTGACTCTGCAGTAGTTCCCTGAATAAATATTTCAAAATACTGAAATAAGTATCAGCTAGTGTTATGAGAAAGTACGGACATGGAAAGGAGGTGGGTACAGGAAGATGAACAGGAAGAAAGTAGGATCTTTAAGAATTCTAAGGACACCCTGATATTTATCCAGGAAATTTAGAAGGATACTCCTGTGATATAGGTAATACATGTGCATCAGGGTCAAGAAAGGGCAGATGACTGGAATGTGAACATAAGAGGAGAGAGTAAAAGGAAGAACAGAGAATTGCTTTATGTACTCTAGGGTGTTGTAGTAAATATTTAATCTATAAATGAGGTTTCTATTCCACCTTTGATCATTCAATTCCTAAATAAAAGACACACAACTTTTACATTTATAATAAGCCTTAATCAGCACTAGAGCTGGGCAGGTATCTATCCTCTATGCTATCAGAATCTTCTATCAATAACCACAAGTTATAACTTGCCATGTTGTATCTGGACAGGTCTTAACTCCAATTGGCCAACTCTCATGTCTATGTTTTCATGATTCACCTACTCCGTGGTGGCTTCCTCCTCTCTCCACCTTCATCTTCTTCTTTTCCTTCCTTGTGCTTCTCCTATGAACCCAATCCCAGGAAGCCCCTCCCCCACCCCACATACCTATCTCAATTCTGCTCAGCAACAGGCTGTAGTCATCTTTATTCACCAATCAGGGATAATTTGGGGGGAGGCAAGTTACATAGCATCACTTGAGTCTATGTGCAGATTCTCTTGCCCCTGGGAGCAGCCAGGCCTTGGGGGGCAATATTTAGCATTACAATACATAGCAAAAGGCCAAACCTCAACATGAGGGGAATCTTCCAGCATGTTCAGAAGGATTTTTTTTCTATATATGTGCTCATGAAAGGCTCACACTCCAGATATGAAATGTTTTTGGATCATGTGTATGCTGCCTTAGTCCATGGATTTATGATGAATTCATGAGGCTTGTGTCAACTTGACATAAATTATCCAGCACAGGTACTGTGGCAACACAAGGAAATTTTATTCCTTTGAATATTGACTTCATGAGAGACCTTTTGTTACTTTTCCAGGATTTTCTTGTTTTGAGCAACCATTCAAAATTTGGGTGATACGAACTGATAATTCAGGCTGAGGGTAGAGGGTAGTTTGAGGCCACCTAAAGAGTGAGAACTCTGGCTTAAGAAAGCAATGAGAATGAATAAGATGAAGCAAAAATAGCAAATGAATATAAGACTGTGAACTGGATGATGATGATGGGTTAAAGAAAGAATGATAATTAAGAGATAGAGGGGAAGTTATTTTCCTTAACGATTTTATGTTTTATTATTGGAATGCAGTCCGAGAATGGAATCATATGAGAATTCTATGTTTGTGAGAACACTTCAAAAAACAATACAAGAGTCTTGTGATGTCATTTTCTTTAAAACACTAAATTGTTCTTCGAGTTCTTGCGCGCGCTCGACTGGCCAGGAAGAATGACGCTGCAACAGGATCCTTCTGCACACGTTTATTGGGAGAGCTTGATTGTAGAGGCGAAAAGACCTCGAGCCCAGAACTGGTGCTGCTTTTATAGGCCTAGGACAGGCGTTCTCTCTCATCTGATTGGTTAACTTGTCTCTCATCTGATTGGTTAACTTGTCTCTCATCTGATTGGTTAACTTGTCTCTCATCTGATTGGTTAACTTTTGTCAATTCTCAAAACCTCACCTTGGCAAAAGAACCTTTACTGGCTATGTATGTGTGGTGGCCAGCTGTAGCCAACTGCCACTCTGCAACTGCCACTCTGTAACTGCCACTCTGTAACTGCCACTCTAACTGCCACTCTAACTGCCACTCTGTAACTGCCACTCTGTAACTGCCACTCTGTAACTGCCACTCTGTAACGGCTTCCCACATCTCCTCCTTTTTGTTTTAATAAAATGAGGCTGGTCTAGGCCTGTGCAATTACGTCCATCCGCCGTGGCTCCTGTTTTAGGTCATTCCTCTAATGTCACAGCCTTTCCTGTCATAGGGTAACCCTATCGCCACTGGGCCCCATGTCTTAGGTTGGTCTGTGCATGAGGAAAGTTGCCCGTCTCTGGATACCGCAGTGCTGTGTGACAGTAACTGCTAAATGACCTAGGGCGAACTCTGCAAAAGAGGCCAGCCAAAAAATGAATTAGTGGGGAAATCATGATCACCCTATTGATGAGCAAGAGCTGATCAATGATCGTTGAGTCTCTCTCATCCCAGTGCCATTGGGTTCAAGAGCAGAGAACTCAGATGCCAACTAATTCTTGAGCATAGATAACCAAATTTCAGGGGAGGTGCCGTTTTCAATAGCTAAAAGTGCCTGAGTTATAATCACCTTGTCATGTTTTTGTTGGGTTCTGAATTTGCATACCAACCAGAGCATGAACACCAGTCCACAGCATATGGCAGCACCAAACAAAATCACTCCCACCCATTCCTTAAAGTAAGAAAAAGCAGAGGTAAGCCAAGAGGTAAAGTCTCCGAGGGTCACTGGTTCCACTCTGGTCCCATTAATGTTCAGGATCTGCATCTGCAGCCTCGTCTGCAACCTCTCCAGCTCCTGCGACCAGTTCCCCTTCAGGTAATTCGATAGGTCTGTACTTTTAATAAAAGAATCATTAATATACCTAATGGGAGTAGTGCACACATGCGGAGTGGATGCCACACAACTCATTTGTATGACATCCATCATCTGTTCCATGTTATGTTGTAAAATATCCATTCTCTGATTCACTAACATTAACCCTGAGGCGATATGAGAATCTGCCCTTTGCAGGGTAAGCAATGCCTCAGACTTTTTTTTGTTTTTTGTTTTTGTTTTGTTTTGTCTTGTTTTTGCTATCTGACTTATAGTGTCAGCAGTATTAATTTGATCTGCCCAATTAGAGATAATCTTTTTCTTTAAAAAAAATTACAGGGTGTAAAAGGTTTATCCACATTATGCACAAAGCATAATGTATAATTTAAATGAAAACTAGTATTCTTATACACCCATGGTTCTTGAGGAGTTTGTCGTGCATAAGGCACATCCAAAAAACATTCCTTTGCAAAAAACAAAGGCTAGGTAGAAGAATTGGAATGCACTGGTAAAGGTACTGGCCATGATCTTACTATGGCCCACAAAGGTATACTTATCCCAGTCTCAATCATCAGGAGCAGGATCATCTTGGAATTCATCTTGATCTTTCACAGTCCTTGTCAGTCGTTCTGGGACCCACAGCTGTTGTCAATGATCCTGGGGAAACAAACAGACCCTCTCGCCCACGTCAACACCGTCAACACCTGTGGGCAATGATTTCCACGCCTTTATGGCAATCCGATTCACCTGCTCAAACACCTGCACTGGATATCTTGTCTGTTGCTGTGCAAAGCGACCTTGACCAAGCAGCATATCCCTATCCCATGCTGGATTTCCTGCAGCAGAGTTAGCCACTGCCTGTTCATTTGCAAATTCAATAAGGAAGGCTTTCCAATCTAAATACTGCCCAGGTGAAAGGCATGCCTTCCTCCTCCTCCGCCTCGGCTCTTTTATTTTGTCCTTTCTGTCCACCTGATAACACTGTGTCTCCTTTCTTTTTCCTTTTTCTTTTTAAGCCCTTCTCCTCTTCCGACATACTTTCTTGTTGCTCTGTAAGGATTTTCTGACCTGTCTTGACTGCCTCTACACACAGTTTCAAACAGTAACAGAGTCCATATATCAGAACAAACAAGACCAAAACTATCAGACCTACCCACAAAGGGTCAATAGGAGAAAAAAGCATAACTCATGAACCTTAACTTGTCCCAAAACCGGGAACCTTAACTTGTCCCAAAGCCGGGAACCTTATTGTCTCAATCCTTTCTTTCCTTCTTTTCCTTTCCCTTTTTTTTCTCTTTCCCCTTTCCTTTTCTTCACTATTTCCTTTTCTTTATCACTGATTCCTTTTATTTTTCCTCCCTTTTCTTTTCCTTTTTATCCCCCTTTAACCCGGGGATCAATTTGGGAGACTTACCAGTACCACCGTTCCTCAGCTGAAGAGTTCTGAATTCACGCTGTTGAATCCTTCTCAGCAGCCTGTTTTACAGGAACCTTTATTACCACCGTTCCCCAGCTGAAGAGTTCTGAATCCACGCTGGATCCTTCTCAGCAGTCTGTTTTATGGGAACCTTTATTAACCGCTCCTTCCCCGTGATGCAGTTCTGAATCCTCCCTGTAGCAGGGGGTCTTCGCTCGTGCCTGAAGATGTTTCTTTTCCCGGGTTTTCGGCACCACTTCTTGCGCGTGCTCGACTGGCCAGGAAGAACGACGCTGCAACAGGATCCTTCTGCACACGTTTATTGGGAGAGCTTGATTGTAGAGGCGAAAAGACCTCGAGCCCAGAACTGGTGCTGCTTTTATAGGCCTAGGACAGGCGTTCTCTCTCATCTGATTGGTTAACTTGTCTCTCATCTGATTGGTTAACTTGTCTCTCATCTGATTGGTTAACTTTTGTCAATTCTCAAAACCTCACCTTGGCAAAAGAACCTTTACTGGCTATGTATGTGTGGTGGCCAGCTGTAGCCAACTGCCACTCTGCAACTGCCACTCTGTAACTGCCACTCTGTAACTGCCACTCTAACTGCCACTCTAACTGCCACTCTGTAACTGCCACTCTGTAACTGCCACTCTGTAACGGCTTCCCACATCGAGTGTTTTTTTTTTTTGTGATCCTCCCACGTGTGAGTTTATTTCAGATTACTTGCTGCTGTCTTTCTTTCTTTTTCTTTCTTTCTTTTTTTTTGGAGGTGTAAGTAAATTTTTATTGGGAAGGAAGTTGTCAACTTAAACAGCAGCAAATGAAGAATGCATAAGGAAACTCCCTGTTGTCACAGACAGATGTTACCTCCAGAATATGTGACACAGGAGATCTGTGACCCCAAGCCTGGATGCATTAAGCGCTTTCCCATTCAATCTAACACTTCTGGATTCCTACTAAAAAGGAATTTGTAATAAGAGCATGGAAAAGTTGCTTCTGAAAGGAAACCCCCAAGAAGGTTCAGAAAAGGAATGTAGAAATCAAGACGTTATTATTACAATTACTTTAAATTGTAATGCACTACATTTCCCATATCTTCGCAGTAATACAAAACAGTCACTTGTAGAACTGGTTCAGATTACTTAAATACCAAGTGTGCTGTCACTCCTCTACACAAGTGTCTGGAAGTTACTCGTGTTTCTATGAAATGAAGCTATTGATACTTTTCTACAGCAGTAACTGCACACCAGGAAGGCGGAGATAACATAAACCAAGGGATGGAGTTTTCCCAAAGCTGCAGTGTGAAAAGACTATATAAACAGTTGATCCCATACACACGAATCGGCTTCCTTGCTAGAGGAAATCCAAGTGGAATTAGGAATGGCGATGTAAAAAGGTTTTCTTGAGGGGAAGGAGGTTGGTGCCCTGGATGCCTTTAGTTTTCGGCCCCCTCTGCTGCAGCACATTCTTCTCCTGCACTGTCTGATGTCCATAATGTTAAGTTGTCTCTAAGCAACTGCATGATGAGGGTGCTGTCTTTGTAGGAGTCTTTGTTCAGTGTATCAATTTCTGCGATGGCCTCATCAAAAGCCGTTTTAGCCAGTGTGCAGGCAAGCTCTGGATTATTAAGGATCTCATAGTAAAATACAGAAAAGTTAAGAGCCAGCCCCAGGCAGATTGGATGTGTAGGCTGCATCTCCTTCTTGCTTATATCAAATGCCTCTTGGTAGGCTCCTTGGGAATTTTCTATTGTTTGTTTTCGATCATCGCCACAAGCTACTTCAGCAAGATGCCGGAAATAATCTCCCTTCATTTTCAGATAGAAGACCTTACTCTCTGGATTAGTTGCGTTGGCTATTAAATACTTATCCAACAATTCCAGGACCGTGGTGCAGATGGACCTCAGCTCCGACTCCACTTTCTCCCGATAGTCCTTGATCAGCTGCAACTTCTTGTCAGAGGTGTCGGTCTTCTGCTCAATGCTCGAGATGACCCTCCAGGCGGACCTGTGGCCCCCTACCACGTTTTTGTAGGCCACCGACAGCAGGTTGCGCTCCTCGTTGGACAGCTCGGCACCCTGCTCCGTCACGGCTTTCATGCAGGTGGCCATGTCGTCGTAGCGCTCTCGGCCAGCTTGGCCTTCTGGATCAGCTCGGTCTTCTCCATGGCGAGCGAGGGCGAGCGCCGAGCCGGATCCAGAGTCCTCCTCCTAGTCTCTGCGGCCGCGAAGCGAGTCCCTGCTGCTGTCTTTCAATTAAATGTTTAAACAATCCCTTATTTGCCTTTATGGAAAAACATGTTTTTGCCATGTGTGGCTTATCCTTGTGATTGTATAGAGCTTGAACTTATGGAAATTTTACTCAGGTGTCTGTTCTTAACCCTCAGAATATAAATCATCTGAGGCCCTGAGTGAAATTGGTTATTGCTTGAGACTTTAATCCACCTCTTTTATTGACTCCATTGTCCCAGATCCAATGGCCTCTAAAGGAGTAACTATTTTTTAATTTATATTTTTTGTATTTTCAATTCTTTGAATGTATAATTTTGTAATATATTAAAATATAATTACAACTTTTTCTTTTTCTCTACCCAATGCCTCCCTTGTTCTAGTCTCTTCCTTTCTAATTCCTGACCTCTAGTTTAAATTGTTTTACACACACACACACACACACACACACACACACACACACACACACACATCTCTGGGGAAGACTAAGTCTTAGCTCAGCATTTCTTAGTTGCTTGTAGTTCTTTGCCCAGAGCTCATGCCCCTTGAAACTACCACTTTCCATGTTAACATTAGAGTCATGTTAACTATTAGAGTCATCCTTGTTTACATCTTGTTGAGGCAGCTAGACTTGAAGCATCTGACTTCATGGTCCCCTGACTCTTAAAATCTTTCCAGCCTCTCTTCCTGAGATGTTCACTGAGCCTAAGGTGCAGTTTTGTTGTAGGTATTTCCATTGGGCTGAACACTCCACAATCAGTTGTTCTTTACATTTTGGCATTTTCTGTAATGTCTTTGTTTCAAATAGAAGCTGCTTAGAAGAAAGGTGAGAGTTACACTTATCTGTGGATATTAAGGTATATATTTAAAATCCTGTTAGGAAATTTGGTCATTTAGTAAAGTGAAATTAGTAGGTTCTCTTCTAAGATAAATGACCACACTAGCCCTTGATAGTCCTAGGCTTCCAAGACAAGGCATTGATCCCCCGTTTGTTGAGTGGACCATAAATTCAATCAGACAGCTATTGGCTATCACCAAAATGTGAGTGACACTATTGCACCCTTAGGAATATCTTGTTAGGCTAATCATGGTTATGGTTCCTAGACATCACAGCTGGGTAGGACTATTGGTTATTTCCCTCTCTCATTAACTTGTGTAGCACCTTCTGATATTATAAAAACTAGTTCTCAGGAGGGAGGATTTCAGGTTGGATCCAGATGAGCTTATCTGAATCCTATGTTCAAAGTACCCAGTGCCTGAAGAAGTAGAAAATTATCTTTAAGCTCTGGGCAATAGCAACTGCCTAAATTTTAGGGTGACTATTTTGGGCCACCTGATACAGAGAATATTGTTAGGTGGTCCAAGACTCTTGGGAGGAACATTGTCAGACAATATGTTCTATGTCCATTGATGTAGAACTGTCAGTCTGGATCTTGGATGGCAGGGTTGTAATTGCTAGGTCCCAGAAACACTTCACTCAGGACTAGAGTAATATCTCATGGCTGCCTCTGTATTTAATTTTAAATACATAAATATACATGAATATGTGCTTATATAAACATATATTATTTAATACACAATGTATAAAACATAGATGCATACCCTTTTGAGTATATGTATGATATATTCACCAATGTATAGAAACAAAAGGAAATTTATTTAACATTTGTTTTTGGAAGTTGTTGATAATGATTGATAGTATGAAACTTTTTGCATGGAGGAGGAAAACAACAACATATGTGTTCATTTAAAGCATACAAAATATTTAAGAAATATTTGCTAACAATAATGGGAAATATCTGAGGTTACTGGTAAGCTATGAATTTAAAATTTTATGTATGCTTTGATATTTTGATTATCTTACAGTAAAATACACAAATAATAAAATGATGAGAAAGGTCAGTAGTGCATACTTTTGGTATCTAGGCATAGTGGTGCATGCTTGTAGTTTCAGATAACCAATAAGGAAATGCTATCAAGCAATATCTGTAAGCTGTTTCCAGCATTTATAATGGATATACTTATGAGATTACTTTTCAACCTATTTTTGCTTTCTACAGATGACTACCATATCAAGTGTATATACGCATGCATGCACATGAGTTCTGGGTCAGGGACAGGGGAGAGTATATAACTTAAGACTATAGCTATGCATTAGTTTAAGTTGTAAGAGTTGATTACAAGGAAAATCTGAAGCAACTCCGGTTGGTTGTTACTTTGTTCTCTTAAAGGTAGGTTAAGCATACAAGCCTGGACATACTAGAACAGCAATCTTAAGTCTTAAGTGACCTCAAAGTATATTATTAAGTCTGGATGTGAAGTTCTGCAAAAATTCTAGACTGCTGGACTGTAAGGAATATATTCATAATAGTGTATCATCACAAAATCAACTGAGCCGGGCGTGGTGGCACATGCCTTTAATCCCAGCACTTGGGAGGCAGAGGCAGGCAGATCTCTGAGTTCGAGGCCAGCCTGGCCTACAAAGTGAGTTCCAGAACATCCAGGGCTATACAGAGAAACCCTGTCTCAAAAAACCAAAACCAAACCAAAACAAAACAAAACAAGCAAACAAACAAAAAAACAAACAAACAAACAAAAAAAAACCCAAAATCAACTGAAAATTGATAAAAGACACCTCAAACTCTAAAACATCTGGAGAAAAACATGCGAAAAACATAAGAGAAAGGCATAAACAACGATTTTTTTTTTTTTTGAGCAAGGCTCCATTGCACCGGGAATAATCTCAAGAATGGACAATTGAATTGCATGGAATTAAAAATCTTTTACACATCAAAGAAACAATTACCATAGAGAAGATACAGCCTGCAGAATGGGGGTGGGGGCGATCATTGCTTCTACAGTATCTCAGACAGCAACTAATATCCAGGACATAAAAAGAACTGCAAAAGTTAACCACCTGCTCCCACCCCTGTTGGGGATGTGGAGATAAATCTGGTAGAGGAGGAAGTGGGATGGAGAGCAAAGAACCACAGGCTCCTGTGACTCCTTAGGATCTGACATGACTCCAGCCACACCAGTGAGACAACACCAAGGACCCGCGGCCAGGGTAGTGGCTGTCTCCTCTGTCTTCACAGAATCTCCCTGGGGGATTTTCCCCTTCACTACAGGCTTATGGATAGGTGAGTCAGATTCTGCTAAGCAATACAGGTTGCACCCCGATTTGCCCTTGAATATCAAAACATACCCCAGTTGGCTAAAAAGCTATATATTATCTTGTATAATAAACGTAAAGTTGTATCTGCACTCTGTTGCTGGTCTCCAGAGTCTGAATCCCAGACATCTTAGTGGGCTCTACCTCCACTTTCCCCTACTTCCTGGTAGGCTGGCACTTGAACAGGGATCCCGAATCCCCACATTTCACAAGCGGGTAAGTGGACCTCTTAAAGCAATTCTCAGAGTAGAGAAAATCAGCTGAGAATGTTGAAAGACATCTTGGAGAGCAGGCGACAATTAAAAAGTTTTATGACAAAGTCTTGAACCTTTGTCATTGGCTGCTATCAGGCGGGTGTGGGATAAAAGCACAGGGCAAAGCATAACTCAGGAAGCACAGAATAAGGAACAGAAGACCCCCTGCCACCTTATTCTCACTCTATTGTTGCCTTGCTCCAGAGCTGCTTTCCAGGCTCAGCATTGCTGCCTCTCCCAACTGCTGCCCCCATAAAAACACCAGAGACTGAGTAGGCAGAAGGGACTTAAGCTCTGCTGTGGCCTCTGTAAGCAAAAGCATAAACAAAAGCAGATCTCAGACAGAACAGTCTCTTGCCTTGCCTACAGATAATAGTGATACTTGAGAAAAGTCTTTGATTTGAGTCTACAAGTAAAGACCCAGGCTGCACTCTGCGGGGGCACAGTTGGTGTGGTGGGTCAGGGAACTAAGAAGGGGTCGGAGACAAAATTTTAGGTGGAGATGGACAAGGCCTCAGGAAGCCACTGGCTTGGGCAGCTGCAGGGGCATGAGCTAGCACTGTGTCTGTGTGCATGTGGAACCAGAGAGGCTGAGTTGGTGTGGCAGCAGACTCAGCAGAGTGAGCAGGGCAAGCAAGAAAGGAAAACTAACCACTATCACTGCCACATTGCAGAAATCTGGATTGTATAGAGCAGCAAAAAAAAAAAAAAAAAAAAAAAAAGATGCAAAGACAAAGAAAAGATAGTACAATAGAGCTTTATGTATTTGTAGGTCACACCATCACCAGTGATATTAAACCTCAAAAGCTTCATTCGATTCACTTTCCCCATACCTAATATTCTAGCAATCCCTTTCTGGGAAATGTGGCCTGGATACAACCTAGCTTGCCTAATCCTATCTGGGCAATTAGCATCCCCTCTTCCCTTTCAGTTTTTAAGAGGCCCTGGGAAAGTGGAGGATGTTATCACAATCACTTCTGAGGCTAGAGAGGCCCTCAAAATAGGCCAGTCTCATCTACAGAGCTAGTATCAAGGCTACAGAAATCCTGTTTCAAAAACCAACCAATGGGCAGCCACTGTCCATCAGCTGCTGGGGACAAATAGGTTCCATGGGAGTGGGCAGGGGGCGGGGGAAAGGGACTCCAGAAAAGCCAGGAATGCTGGGAGTATTACAGCTCTTAGAAGAGAAGCTAGAGATCTTTCACTTCCTTAGATAGAGTCATGCCAAGGTATTTTATATTATTTGTGACTATTGAGAAGGGTGTTGTTTCCCTAATTTCTTTCTCAGCCTGTTTATCCTTTGTGTACAGAAAGGCCATTGATTTGTTTGAGTTAATTTTATATCCAGCTACTTCATTGAAGCTGTTTATTAGGCTTAAGAGTTCTCATTTCTGGACAGATACCAGGTACCAAAGTTGAATCAGGATCAAGTTGACCTTCGAAACAGTCCCATATCCCCTAAAGAAATAGAAGCAGTTATTAATAGTCTCCCAGCCAAAAAAAGCCCCGGACCAGACGGGTTTAGTGCAGAGTTCTATCAGACCTTCAAAGAAGATCTAATTCCAGTTCTGCACAAACTATTTCACAAGATAGAAGTAGAAGGTACTCTACCCAACTCATTTTATGAAGCCACTATTACTCTGATACCTAAACCACAGAAAGATCCAACAAAGATAGAGAACTTCAGACCAATTTCTCTTATGAATATCGATGCAAAAATCCTTAATAAAATTCTCGCTAACCAAATCCAAGAACACATTAAAGCAATCATCCATCCTGACCAAGTAGGTTTTATGCCAGGGATGCAGGGATTGTTTAATATACGAAAATCCATCAATGTAATCCATTATATAAACAAACTCAAAGACAAAAACCACATGATCATCTCTTTAGATGCAGAAAAAGCATGTGACAAGATCCAACACCCATTCATGATAAAAGTCTTGGAAAGATCAGGAATTCAAGGCCCATACCTAAACATGATAAAAGCAATCTACAGCAAACCAATAGCCAACATCAAAGTAAATGGTGAGAAGCTGGAAGCAATCCCACTAAAATCAGGGACTAGACAAGGCTGCCCACTTTCTCCCTACCTTTTCAACATAGTACTTGAAGTATTAGCCAGAGCAATTCGACAACAAAAGGAGATCAAGGGGATACAAATTGGAAAAGAGGAAGTCAAAATATCACTTTTTGCAGATGATATGATAGTATATATAAGTGACCCTAAAAATTCCACCAGAGAACTCCTAAACCTGATAAACAGCTTCGGTGAAGTAGCTGGATATAAAATTAACTCAAACAAGTCAATGGCCGTTCTCTACACAAAGAATTAACAGGCTGAGAAAGAAATTAGGGAAACAACACCCTTCTCAATAGTCACAAATAATATAAAATATCTCGGCGTGACTCTAACTAAGGAAGTGAAAGATCTGTATGATAAAAACTTCAAGTCTCTGAAGAAAGAAATTAAAGAAGATCTCAGAAGATGGAAAGATCTCCCATGCTCATGGATTGGCAGGATCAACATTGTAAAAATGGCTATCTTGCCAAAAGCAATCTACAGATTCAATGCAATCCCCATCAAAATTCCAACTCAATTCTTCAACGAATTAGAAGGAGCAATTTGCAGATTCATCTGGAATAACAAAAAACCTAGGATAGCAAAAATTCTTCTCAAGGATAAAAGAACCTCTGGTGGAATCACCATGCCTGACCTAAAGCTTTACTACAGAGCAATTGTGATAAAAACTGCATGGTACTGGTATAGAGACAGACAAGTAGACCAATGGAATAGAATTGAAGACCCAGAAATGAACCCACACACCTATGGTCACTTGATCTTCGACAAGGGAGCTAAAACTATCCAGTGGAAGAAAGACAGCATTTTCAACAATTGGTGCTGGCACAACTGGTTGTTATCATGTAGAAGAATGCGAATCGATCCATACTTATCTCCTTGTACTAAGGTCAAATCTAAGTGGATCAAGGAACTTCACATAAAACAAGAGACACTGAAACTTATAGAGGAGAAAGTGGGGAAAAGCCTTGAAGATATGGGCACAGGGGAAAAATTCCTGAACAGAACAGCAATGGCTTGTGCTGTAAGATCGAGAATTGACAAATGGGACCTAATGAAACTCCAAAGTTTCTGCAAGGCAAAAGACACCGTCAATAAGACAAAAAGTTCACCAACAGATTGGGAAAGGATCTTTACCTATCCCAAATCGGAATGGGGACTAATATCCAACATATATAAAGAACTCAAGAAGGTGGACTTCAGAAAATCAAATAACCCCATTAAAAAATGGGGTTCAGAACTGAACAAAGAATTCTCACCTGAGGAATACCGAATGGCAGAGAAGCACCTGAAAAAATGTTCAACATCCTTAATCATCAGGGAAATACAAATCAAAACAACCCTGAGATTCCACTTCACACCAGTCAGAATGGCTAAGATCAAAAATTCAGGTGACAGCAGATGCTGGCGTGGATGTGGTGAAAGAGGAACACTCCTCCATTGTTGGTGGGATTGCAGGCTTGTACAACCACTCTGGAAATCAGTCTGGCGGTTCCTCAGAAAATTGGACATAGTACTACCGGAGGATCCAGCAATACCTCTCCTGGGCATATATCCAGAAGATGCCCCAACTGGTAAGAAGGACACATGCTCCACTATGTTCATAGCAGCCTTATTTATAATAGCCAGAAGCTGGAAAGAACACAGATGCCCCTCAACAGAGGAATGGATACAGAAAATGTGGTACATCTACACAATGGAGTACTACTCAGCTATTAAAAAGAATGAATTTATGAAATTCCTAGGCAAATGAATGGACCTGGAGGGCATCATCCTGAGTGAGGTAACACATTCACAAAGGAACTCACACAATATGTACTCACTGATAAATGGATATTAGCCCAAAACCTAGGATACCCAAGATATAAGATACAATTTCCTAAACACATGAAACTCAAGAAAAATGAAGACTGAAGTGTGGACACTATGCCCCTCCTTAGAAGTGGGAACAAAACACCCTTGGAAGAAGTTACAGAGACAAAGTTTGGAGCTGAGATGAAAGGATGGACCATGTAGAGACTGCCATATCCAGGGATCCACCCCATAATCAGCATCCAAATGCTGACACCATTGCATACACTAGCAAGATTTTATCGAAAGGACCCAGATGTAGCTGTCTCTTGTGAGACTATGCCGGGGTCTAGCAAACACAGAAGTGGATGCTCACAGTCAGCTAATGGATGGATCACAGGGCTCCCAATGGAGGAGCTAGAGAAAGTACCCAAGGAGCTAAAAGGATCTGCAACCCTATAAGTGGAACAACATTATGAACTAACCAGTACCCCGGAGCTCTTGACTCTAGCTGCATATGTATCAAAAGATGGCCCAGTCGGCCATCACTGGAAAGAGAGGCCCATTGGACAAGCAAACTTTATATGCCCCAGTACAGGGGAACGCCAGGGCCAAAAAGGGGGAGTTGGTGGGTAGGGGAGTGGGGATGGGTGGCTATGGGGGACTTTTGGTATAGCATTGGAAATGTAAATGAGCTAAATACCTAATAAAAAATGAAAAAGAATAAAAAATGAGTTCTCTGGTGGAATTTATAGGGTCACTTATTTTTTTTTCTATGTGACAAAAAAAAGTTTTATTTAATCATGCAGGTGGTACAAGATACAACCACAGTATTTCTACTACAGAGACAACTATTTTTCCTGGTTTTGTCCTTTATTTGAAAAACATTGTACTGTAATTACTCAGTCTATATAAGTACATGAAACACATCTGGATCACCCGATGCTAAGCTAAATTACTTATTTTTTTATCTTTTATTAGATATTTTCTTCATTTATATTTCAAATGCTATCCCGAAAGTCCCCTATACTCTCCCCCCTGCCTGCTCCCCTACCCACCCACTCCCACTTCTTGGCCCTGGTGTTCCCCTGTACTGGGGTATATAAAGTTTGCAATACCAAGGTGACTCTTTTCCCAATGATGGCCAACTAGGCCATCTTCTGCTACATATGCAGTTAGAGACATGAGCTCTGAGGGTACTGGTTAGTTCATATTGTTGTTCAACCTATAGGGTTGCAGACCCCTTCACCTCATGGGTACATTCTTTAGCTCCTCCATTGGGAGTCCCGTGTTCATCCCTATAGATGACTGTGAGCATCCACTTCTATATTTGCCAGGCACTGGCATAGTCTCACACGAGGCAGCTATATCAGGGTCCCTTCAGCAAAATCTTGCTGGCATGCAATACTGTCTGGGTTTGGTGGCTGATTATGGGATGGATCCCCAGGTGGGGTAGTCTCTGGATGGTCCATCCTTTTGTCTTAGCTCCAAACTTTATCTCTGTAACTCCTTCAATGGGTATTTTGTTCCCTATTCTAAGGAGGAATGGAGTATCCACACGTTCGTCTTCCTTCTTCTTGATTTTTTTTTGTGTTTTGCAAATCATATCTTGGGTATTCTAGGTTTCTGGGCTAAATTACTTCTTTTTTTTTATTAGGTATTTTCCTCGTTTACATTTTCAATGGTATCCCAAAGGTCCCCCATACCCACCCTCCCAATCCCCTTCCCACCCACTCCCCCCTTTTGGCCCTGGCGTTCCCCTGTACTGGGGCATATAAAGTTTGCAAGTCCAACGGGCCTCTCTTTGAAGTGATGGCCGACTAGACCATCTTTTGATACATATGCAGCTAGAGACAAGAGCTCCGGGGTACTGGTTAGTTCATATTGTTGTTCCACCTATAGGGTTGCAGTTCCCTTTAGCTCCTTGGGTAATTTCTTTAGCTCCTCCATTGGGGGCCCTGTGACCCATCCAATAGCTGACTGTGATCATCCACTTCTGTGTTTGCTAGGCCCCGGCATAGTCTCACAAGAGAGAGCTATATCTGGGTCCTTTCAGCAAAATCTTGCTAGAGTATGCAATGGTGTCAGCAATTGGAAGCTGATTATGGGATGGATCCCTGCATATGGCAATCACTAGATGGTCCACCCTTTCGTCACAGCTCCAAATTTTGTCTCTAACTCCTTCTATGGGTGTTTTGTTCCCATTTCTAAGAAAGGGTAAAGTGTCCACACTTTGGTCTTCGTTCTTCTTGAACTTCATGCGTTTGGCAAGTTGTATCTTATATCTTGGGTATCCTAAGTTTCTGGGCTAATATCCACTTATCAGTGAGTACATATTGTGTAAGTTCCTTTGTGATTGGGTTACCTCACTCAGGATGATGCCCTCCAGGTCCATCCATTTGCCTAGGAATTTCATAAATTCATTTTTTTAATAACTGAGTAGTATCCCATTGTGTAAATGTACCACATTTTCTGTATCCATTCCTCTGTTGAGGGGCATCTGGGTTCTTTCCAGCTTTGGCTATTATAAACAAGGCTGCTATGAACATAGTGGAGCATGTGTTCTTATTACAGGTTGGGACATCTTCTGGATATATGCCCAGGAGAGGTATTGCTGGATCCTCCAGTAGTACTATGTTCAATTTTCTGAGGAACCGCCAGACTGATTTCCAGAGTGGTTGTACAAGCTTGCAATCCCACCAACAATGGAGGAGTGTTCCTCTTTCTCCACATCCTCGCCACATCTGCTGTCACCTGAGTTTTTGATCTTAGCCATTCTGACTGGTGTGAAGTGGAATCTCAGGGTTGTTTTGATTTGCATTTCCCTGATGATTAAGGATGTTGAACATTTTTTCAGGTGCTTCTCTGCCATTCAGTATTCCTGAGGTGAGAATTATTTGTTCAGCTCTGAGCCCCATTTTTAATGGGGTTATTTGATTTTCTGGAGTCCACCTTCTTGAGTTCTTTATATATATTGGATATTAGTCCCCATTCCGATTTGGGATAGGTAAAGATCCTTTCCCAATCTGTTGGTGGCCTTTTTGTCTTATTGACGGTGTCTTTTGCTTTGCAGAAGCTTTGCAATTTTATGAGTACCCATTTATCGATTCTCGATCTTACAGCACAAGCCATTGCTGTTCTATTCAGGAATTTTCCCCCTGTACCCATATCTTCGAGGCCTTTCCCTACTTTCTCCTCTATAAGTTTCAGTGTCTCTGGTTTTATGTGGAGTTCCTTAATCCACTTAGATTTGACCTTAGTAGAAAAAGATAGAAATGGATCAATTCGCATTCTTCTACATGATAACCGCCAGTTGTGCCAGCACCATTTGTTGAAAATGCTGTCTTTTTTCCACTGGATGGTTTTAGCTCCCTTGTCAAAGATCAAGTGACCATAGGTGTGTGGATTCATCTCTGGGTCTTCAGTTCTGTTCCATTGGTCTACTTGTATGTCACTGTACCAGTACCATGCAGTTTTGATCACAATTGCTCTGTAGTACAGTTTTAGGTCCGGCATGGTGATTCCACCAGAGGTTCCTTTATCCTTGAGAAGAGTTTTTCATATCCTCAGTTTTTTGTTATTCCAGATGAATCTGCCGATTGTCCTTTCTAATTCGTTGAAGAATTGAGTTGGAATTTTGATGGGGATTGCATTGAATCTGTAGATTGCTTTTGGCAAGATAGCCATTTTTACAATGTTGATCCTGCCAATCCATGAGCATGGGAGATCTTTCCACCTTCTGAGATCTTCTTTAATTTCTTTCTTTAGAGACTTGAAGTTCTTATCATACAGATCTTTCACTTCCTTAGTTAGAGTCACGCCAAGGTATTTTATATTATTTGTGACTATTGAGAAGGGTATTGTTTCTCTAATTTCTTTCTCAGCCTGTTTATCCTTTGTGTACAGAATGGCCATTGACTTGTTTGAGTTAATTTTATATCCAGCTACTTCATTGAAGCTGTTTATCAGGCTTAGGAATTCTCTGGTGGAATTTTTAGGGTCACTTATATATACTATCATATCATCTGCAAAAAGTGATATTTTGACTTCCTCTTTTCCAATTTGTATCCCCTTGATCTCCTTTTGCTGTCGAATTCCTCTGGCTAATACTTCAAGTACTATGTTAAAAAAAGTAGGGAGAAAGTGGGCAGCCTTGTCTAGTTTCTGATTTTAGTGGGATTGCTTCAGCTTCTCACCATTTACTTTGATGTTGGCTATTGGTTTGCTGTAGATTGCTTTTATCATGTTTAGGTATGGGCCTTGAATTCCTGATCTTTCCAAGACTTTTATCATGAATGGGTGTTGGATCTTGTCACATGCTTTTTCTGCATCTAAAGAGATGATCATGTGGTTTTTGTCTTTGAGTTTGTTTATATAATGGATTACATTGATGGATTTCCGTATATTGAACCATCCCTGCATCCCTGGGATGAAACCTACTTGGTCAGGATGGATGATTGTTTTGATGTGTTCTTGGATTTGGTTAGCAAGAACTTTATTGAGGATCTTTGCATCGATATTCATAAGGGAAATTGGTCTGAAGCTCTCTATCTTTGTTGGGTCTTTTTGTGGTTTAGGTATCAGAGTAATTGTGGCTTTATAGAATGAGTTGGGTAGAGTATCTTCTGTTTCTATTTTGTGGAATAGTTTGTGAAGAAGTGGAATTAGGTCTTCTTTGAAGGTCTGATAGAACTCTGCACTAAACCCATCTGGTCCTGGGCTTTTTTTGGATGGGAGACTATTAATGACTGCTTCTACTTCTTTAGGGGATATAGGACTGTTGAGATCATTAACCTGATCTTGATTTAGCTTTGGTACCTGGTATCTGTCTAGAAACTTGTCCATTTCATCCAGGTTTTCCAGTTTTGTTGAGTATAGCCTCTTGTAGAAGGATCTGATGGTGTTTTGGATTTCTTCAGGATCTGTTTTTATGTCTCCCTTTTCATTTCTGATTTTGTTAATTAGGATGCTTTCCCTGTGCCCTTTAGTGAGTCTAGCTAAGGGTTTATCAATCTTGTTGATTTTCTCAAAGAACCAGCTCCTTGATTGGTTGATTCTTTGACTAGTTCTTCCTGTTTCCACTTGGTTGATTTCACCCGTGAGTTTGATTATTTCCTGCCTTCTACTCCTCTTGGGTGAATTTGTTTCCTTTTGTTATAGAGCTTTTAGGTGTGTTGTCAATCTGCTAATGTGTGCTCTCTCTAGTTTCTTTTTGGAGGCACTCAGAGCTATGAGGTTTCCTCTTAGGAATGCTTTCATTGTGTCCCATAAGTTTGGGTATGTTGTGGCTTCATTTTCATTAAACTCCAAAAAGTCCTTAATTTCTTTCTTTATTCCTTCCTTGACCAAGGTATCATTGAGAAGAGTGTTGTTCAGTTTCCACGTGAATGTTGGCTTTCTATTATTTATTTTGTTATTAGTCCATGGTGATCTGATAGGATGCATGGGACAATTTCAATATTTTTGTATATGTTGAGGCTTGTTTTGTGACCAATTATGTGGTCAGTTTTAGAGAAGGTACCATGAGATCCTGAGAAAAAGGTATATCCTTTTATTTTAGGACAAAATGTTCTGTAGATATCTGTTAAGTCCATTTGTTTCATCACTTCTGTTAGTTTCACTGTGTCCCTGTTTAGTTTCTGTTTCCATGATCTGTCCATTGGTGAAAGTGGTGTGTTGAAGTCTCCCACTATTATTGTGTGAGGTGCAATGTGTGCTTTGAGCTTTACTAAAGTTTCTTTAATGAATGTGGCTGCCCTTGTATTTGGAGCATAGATATTCAGAATTGAGAGTTCCTCTTGGAGGATTTTACCTTTGATGTGTTTGAAGTGCCCCTCCTTGTTTCTTTTGATTATTTTGGGTTGGAAGTCGATTTTGTTAGATATTAGAATGGCTACTCCAGCTTGTTTCTTCATACCATTTGCTTGGAAAATTGTTTTCCAGCCTTTCATTCTGAGGTAGTGTCTATCTTTTTCTCTGAGATGAGTTTCCTGTAAGCAGCAAAATGTTGGGTTTTGTTTGTGTAGCCAGTTTGTTTGTCTTTTTATTGGGGAGTTGAGTCCATTGATATTAAGAGATATTAAAGAAAAGTAATTGTTGCTTCCTGTTATTTTTGTTGTTAAAGTTGGCATTCTGTTCTTGTGGCTGTCTTCTTTTAGTTTTGTTGAGGGATTACCTTCTTGTTTTTTCTAGGGCGTGGTTCCTGTCCTTGTATTGGTTTTTTTCTGTTATTATCCTTTGAAGGGCTGGATTCGTGGAGAGATAATGGGTGAATTTAGTTTTGTCGTGGAATACTTTGGTTTCTCCATGTATGGTAATTGAGAGTTTGGCTGGGTATAGTAGCCTGGGCTGGAATTTGTGTTCTCTTAGTGTCTGTATAACATCTGTCCAGGCTCTTCTGACTTTCATAGTCTCTGGTGAAAAATCTGGTGTAATTCTTATAGGCTTGCCTTTATATGTTACTTGACCTTTTTTCCTTACTGCTTTTAGTATTCTATCTTTACTTAGTTCATTTGTTGTTCTGATTATTATGTGTTGGGGGGAATTTCTTTTCTGGTACAGTCTATTTGGAGTTCTGTAGGCTTCTTGCATGTTCATGGGCATCTCTTTCTTTAGATTTGGGAAGTTTTCTTCAATAATTTTGTTGAAGATATTTGCTGGTTCTTTGAGTTGAAAATCTTCATTCTCATCCACTCCTATTATCCGTAGGTTTGGTCTTCTCATTGTGTCCTGGATTTCCTGGATGTTTTGAGTTAGGATCTTTTTGCATTTTACATTTTCTTTGATTGTTGTGCCTATGTTCTTTATGGAATCTTCTGCACCTGAGATTCTCTCTTCCATCACTTTTATTCTGTTGCTGATGCTCGCATCTATGGTTCCAGATTTCTTTCCTAGGGTTTCTATCTCCAGCGTTGCCACACTTTGGGTTTTCTTTATTGTGTCTACTTCCCTTTTTAGGTCTAGTATGGTTTTGTTCATTTCCATCATCTGTTTGGATGTGTTTTCCTGTTTTTCTATAAGGACTTCTACCTGTTTGGTTGTGTTTTCCTGTTTTTCTTTAAGGACTTGTAACTCTTTAGCAGTGGTCTCCTGTATTTCTTTAAGTGAGTTATTAAATTCCTTCTTTATGTCTTCTACCATCATCATGAGATATGCTTTTAAATCCAGGTCTACTTTTTCAGGTGTGTTAGGGTACCCTGGACTGGGCAAAGTGGGCGTTCTGGGTTCTGATGATGGTGAGTGGTCCTGGTTTCTGTTAGTAGGATTCTTACGTTTACCTTTCGCCATCTGGCAATCTCTGGAGTTAGTTGTTATAGTTGTCTTTGTTTAGAGATTGTTCCTCTGGTGATTTTGTTACCCTCTATCAGCAGATGTGGGAGACTAGCTCTCTCCTCTGAGTTTCAGTGGTCAGAGCAATCTCTGCATGCAAGCTCTCCTCTTTCAGAGAAGGTGTATAGTTATCTGGTGTTTGGACCTCCTCCTGGCTGAAGATGAAGGCCCAAAACAGGATCTTTCCTAGAAACTGTGTTGCTTTGGCCAGGGAGGTGGCCGGTTGTCTGGAACCGAAAATGGCGCCGCCTCAGAAGGTCTCTAGCTCTCGCCTGTCCCAGAAACTGCTGGCCTCTGTATTCCACACCCTCACCCGTGCAGCTTGCCCTCTGAGGAGTCCTGGAACGAAGGTCTTAGGGTCACTTATATATACTATTATATCATCTGCAAAAAAGTGATATTTTGACTTCTTCCTTTCCAATTTGTATCCCCTTGATCTCCTTTTGCTGTCTAATTGCTCTGGCTAGGACTTCAAGTACAATGTTGAATAGGTAGGGCGAGAGTGGAGAGCCTTGTCTAGTCCCTGAGTTCAGTGGAATTGCTTCCAGGTTCTCACCATTTAATTTGATGTTGACTACTGGTTTGCTGTAGATTGCTTTTATCATGTTTAGGTATGGGCCTTGAATTCCTGATCTTTCCAAGACTTTTATCATGAATGGGTGTTGGATTTTTGTCAAATGCTTTCTCAGCATCTAACGAGATGATCATGTGGTTTTTGTCTTTGAGCTTGTTTATATACTGGATTACATTGATGGATTTCCGTATATTGAACCATCCCTGCATTCCTGGGATGAAACCTACTTGGTCAGGATGGATGATTGTTTTGATGTGTTCTTGGATTTGGTTAGCAAGAACTTTATTGAGGATCTTTGCATCGATATTCATAAGGGTAATTGGTCTGAAGTTCTCTATCTTTGTTGGGTCTTTTTGTGGTTTAGGTATCAGAGTAATTGTGGCTTCATAGAATGAGTTGTGAAGAGTACCTTCTGTTTCTATTTTGTGGAATAGTTTGTGAAGAACTGGGATTAGATCTTCTTTAAAGGTCTGATAGAACTCTGCACTAAACCCATCCTGTCCTGGGCTTTTTTTGGCTGGGAGACTATTAATGACTGCTTCTATTTCTTTAGGGGATATAGGACTGTTGAGATCATTAACCTGATCTTGATTTAGCTTTGGTACCTGGTATCTGTCTAGAAACTTGTCCATTTCATCCAGGTTTTCCCGTTTTGTTGAGTATGGCCTTTTGTAGAAGGATCTGATAGTGTTATGGATTTCTTCAGGATCTGTTATTATGTTTCCTATTTTCATTTCTGATTTTGTTAATTAGGATGCTTTCCCTGAGACCTCTAGTGAGTCTGGCTAGGGGTTTATCTATCCTGTTGATTTTCTCAAAGAACCAGCTCCTCGATTGGTTGATTCTTTGACTAGTTCTTCTTGTTTCCACTTGGTTGATTTCACCCCTGAGTTTGATTATTTCCTGCCTTCTACTTCTCTTGGGTGAATTTTCTTCCTTTTGTTCTAAAGCTTTTAGGTGTGTTGTCAAGCTGCTAATGTGTGCCCTCACTAGTTTCTTTTTGGAGGCACTCAGAGCTATGAGTTTTCCTCTTAGAAATGCTTTCATTGTGTCCCATAAGTTTTGGTATGTTGTGGCTTCATTTTCATTAAACTTCAAAAAGTCCTTAATTTCTTTCTTTATTCCTTCCTTGACCGAGGTGAAAGAAATTAAAGATCTCAGAAGATGGAAATATCTCCCATGCTCATGGATTGGCAGGATCAATATAGTAAAAATGACTATCTTGCCAAAAGCAATCTACAGATTCAATGCAATCCCCATCAAAATTCCAACTCAATTCTTCAACGAATTAGAAAGGGCAATCGTCAGATTCATCTGGATTAACAAAAAGCCTAGGATAGCAAAAATTCTTCTCAAGGATAAAAGAACCTCTGGTGGAATCACCATGCCTGACCTAAAGCTGTACTACAGAGGAATTGTGATAAAAACTGCATGGTACTGGTATAGAGACAGATAAGTAGACCAATGGAACAGAATTGAAGACCCAGAAATGAACCCACACACCTATGGTCACTTGATCTTTGACAAGGGAGCTAAAACCATCCAGTGGAAGAAAGACAGCATTTTCAACAAATGGTGCTGGCACAACTGGCGGTTATCATGTAGAAGAATGCGAATTGATCCATTTCTATCTCCTTCTACTAAGGTCAAATCTAAGTGGATTAAGGAACTCCACATAAAACCAGAGACACTGAAACTTTTAGAGGAGAAAATAGGGAAAAGCCTCGAAGATATGGGTACAGGGGAAAAATTCCTGAATAGAACAGCAATGGCTTGTGCTGTAAGATCGAGAATCAATAAATGGGACCTCATAAAATTGCAAAGCTTCTGCAAGGCAAAAGACACTGTCAATAAGACAAAAAGGCCACCAGCAGATTAGGAAAGGATCTTTATCTACCCCAAATCAGTAGGGGACTAATATCCAATATATATAAAGAACTCAAGAAGGTGGACTCCAGAAAATCAAATAACCCCACTAAAAAATGGGGCTCAGAGCTGAACAAAGAATTCTCACCTCAGGAACACCGAATGGCAGAGAAGCACATGAAAAAATGTTCAACATCCTTGATCATCAGGGAAATGCAAATCAAAACAACCCTGAGATTCCACCTCACACCAGTCAGAATGACTAAGATAAAAAATTCAGGTGACAGCAGATGCTGGCGAGGATGTGGAGAAATAGGACCACTCCTCCATTGTTGGTGGGATTGCAAGCTTGTACAACCACTCTGTAAATCAGTCTGGCAGTTCCTCAGAAAATTGGACATAGTACTACCAGAGGATCCCACCATACCTCTCCTGGGCATATATCCAGAAGATGTCCCAACCTGTAAGAAGAACACATGCTCCACTATGTTCATAGCAGCCTTATTTATAATAGCCAGCAGTTGGAAAGAACCCAGATGCCCCTCAACAGAGGAGTGGATACAGAAAATGTGGTACATTTACACAATGGAGTACTACTCAGCTATTAAAAAGAATGAATTTATGAAATTCCTAAGCAAATGGATGGACATGGAGGGCATCATCCTGAGTAGGTAACCCAATCACAAAGGAAATCGCACAATATGTACTCACTGATAAGTGGATATTAGCCCAGAAACTTAGGATACACAAGATATAAGATACAATCTGCTAAACGCATGAAACTCAAGAAGAAAGAAGACCAAAGTGTAGACACTTTGCCCCTTCTTAGAAATGGGAACAAAACACCCATGGAAGGAGTTAGAGACAAAATTTGGAGCTGTGATGAAAGGATGGACCATCTAGTGATTGCCATATGCAGGGATCCATCCCATAATCAGCTTCCAAACGCTGACACCATTGCATACACTAGCAAGATTTTGCTGAAAGGACCCAGATATAGCTGTCTCTTGTGAGACTATGCCGGGGCCTAGCAAACACAGAAGTGGATTCTCACAGTCACATGGTCCCCAATGGAGGAGCTAGAGAAAGTACTCAAGGAACTAAAGGGATCTGCACCCCTATAAGTGGAACAGCATTATGAACTAACCAGTACCCCGGAGCTCTTGTCTCTAGCTGCATATGTATCAAAAGATGGCCTAGTCAGCCATCACTGGAAAGAGAGGCCCTTTGGACTTGCAAACTTTATATGCCCCAGTATAGGGAAACGCCAGGGCCAAAAAGGGGGAGTGTGTGGGTAGGGGTTTGGGGGGGTTGGTATGGGGGACTTTTGGGATAACATTGGAAATATAAACGAGGAAAATACCTAATTAAAAAGAGAGAGAGAAGAAAAGAAATAGAAAAAAAAAAGATTTCAATGTCTACTGCAAAAAAAAAAAAAAAAAAAAAAAAAGAAGATAAGCTAGATGGTTTAAGTGGCCTGTTTGGGGAGGGGGGCACCTCAGTAAAGATAGCCACACTTAGGTTATCCTCGGTGAAATAACTTGCGTGTTTTATTCCATGTAGATAGGGATTATATAAACATCAAGGAGTGGGATGGGATTTAGGGGTAGGTGTTTTTTATTGGCTCAGTTTGCAACAATAGTGATGCAAACATGGAGAAGCACATGTGTTAAAATAAATAACTGACTACCATGTTCCTCTCAGTGAGGTGTGGTTGTGTGTTCCAGAATAGGTACAGAAATGGGTAGGAAGCAGCTCCTGGGGATCTGAGCTCACTCTACCTTACCAGTTCTTTTGTCTGGTGGCATGGCTCACTTGCCCTACACCAACTGTGAGCCTGAGTATCAGAGGCTTTCCAGGCCAGGCCTGGTGTGAGGGTTCTAGCAAATGGAAGGGAGAGCGGGCAAAGGGAGGCGAAGTCTCTGCCCGTGCTTTCCAGGTTACTCAGTAACTCCAAACTGCTCTGCAATGAATTGGTTCTGGCTGGGCAGACTAGCCAGTAAGGAGTGCTGTGGAACCTCAGCAGATCTCTTCCCAAGTGTTACAGCTCTTAAATGAAAAGGCTCAGGCTACAGAGTAGTTCTCACACACCTTTAATTCTCTGGATAGGGTTTATATACAGGTTTGGGGGTGATTCAGGGTTAACAGTAGGTACCTCTCATTGGCTTAGACTGTGAGCTTGGGGGAAACCTTATTTGCATGTGAGAAGGCTTGGTGACTGATAGTCACACACCTCTCCTGGGGCAGGTGGGGTGATAGGGGGGTATGGGGGCAGTAAGGAGACAGAGGTCCAGGAGACATGATTGAATTCCTTCTGTCCCATGTAGGTGGAAATCACCACCCATCGAGTCCCCGGAGTTCAAGACCTTTGCTTAACTGGAGACCAGGGTGCCTGTGTGCAGCCCACTGGCCCACAACCAACCAACCATCCAACTAAATAAACAAATAAACAAATAAAACTGAAAGTTTATTTAAGCTTGTTGATCTGACTTTCCAAAGTCTGCTTCCTTTCATTCTAGAGGGGAAGCTGCTGTTTTAAATAGACATTTTTGAAGCTAGACTCTTTAAAGTTGAAACTCTGTGGACTTTACATTGTTGGTACCATATGTTCTTTTAAAGAATATCAATGTTGGGGATGGAGAGGTGATGGTTCAGCAGTTCTTAACCACCAGAACACTGAAGTTCACAATCTAAGACCCATGTGAAGGGGCTCACAACATGTAACTCCAACTTTGGGGAATTTTTCATGTTCCTTAGGCCTCCATGGGTGCCTGCTCATACAATCACTGATATTCATACAAAATACTTTAAAAAATAAATATCAGCTTGAAAAACGGCCTTACTTGCTTTGGAGCTATGCTAAAATCTCAACTACTTACTCTGCTAGCTATATAGTCAGTGTACACTGTATTCTACATTGGCAATTTTTCCTATTTTATCTAGGTGAACTCAAAAACAGTTCCACAAAAGGTGTGTGATTATCGAGTACATACATCCCCGTGAACCTGTCACATGTCCTAAAATCTTTATAATTTTGGGTATATACAAATCAATAAAAAGTCACAATTAATGGTTTGTAGGGTTTTTTTTCCACCTCTAATGCTCTGGACCAGAACTACTTAAACACTTCAATTCATGCTTGGTTTTACCTGAAAAGTCCCTGCATGAACCCAGAAAAATAGGTATACAATGTAGGTATATAAATCAAACAGTTAATGGCAATAAATTATAAGGAAATTTAGAGCCAGAAATACAGGTGTGTAACATAGGTATATGGATCAATGTTTAATGATAATAAATCACAAAGAAATTTATTTTTAAAACTCTATGGGGGTAGGAAAGACAGTCAAGTGGCTGAAGGTGTACACTGCTCTTGCAGAGGGACTGGGTTGGGTTACCAGCATTGCTTCTGGTGGTTCAAAAACATTTTACTTCATCTCTAAAATAATTAGGCTCTCAAGAATACAATTTAGCATTCTATGCCACACCCAACCTTTCCACTCAGTCAGATCTCCCACATCCATTTCCAGGGTCTACCTGGTTTTTCTCTAGGTAGGTTTCCCTGACCCATCCACACCTTCTCCCCAATCAATCAGATCTAACACAGGGCCTAATCCCAATCTTGCCTAGCCTAATCTGTCCACTCCTGCCTGGTCTTTAACCTAGCTCTAAGATTTTTGCCAGAATCTGTAGTGAGAGTTGTGGTTTCTTTAAAAAACAAACAAGCAAGCAAACAAACACAGTTATGTAAGCATGTTTTTGTTTTAATTGCAGGTGTAGGATATGGGACTGCTTCAGATTATCCACAGCAATAGACTATTTGCCTACTGTGTGCTCTGGCAGGGGCATGATTTTGCCAGCTTCAGATAGTTTAATTCTGATGACTCTGGAGAGGGAAAAAATACCAGAGACACAGAAAGGGTATGAGAAAGATAAGGAAGAGGAAGAAGGAGGAGGAGGAAGAGGAAGGAATGAGGTGGAGTGGAAGAAGATGAAGAAAGGAGGAGAAAGAGGAAGAGGAAGAAAGAAACAAGTAGGCAGTGGCTTGACTCTTTCTCCTGTTGTTTTCTGCTGTTACTGTTGCTGGGGGTTGAGAGAAAAGAGACAGAAGTTGGAGATATCCTGATGAGTCAAAGGTTGGACTTGTGCCAAGGTGTCGCGCCCACCTCATCCAGCAAGAAAGACACAACACGGTCAGTCGGATTTTTCTCAACAGCTTTATTGCAGGAACGCCTTGATGCTGCTACGGGAACCCCGGGCACCCTGGGATGACTCCTTATATACACCCCAGCACAGGGAAAAGCTTTGTGTCCTCCTGGGATTGGTCAGTCTGGCGGCACCTTAATTTGCATGCACCCGCTCGGGAGGGGTTGGCGCCAGATTCGGGCTAGCGCCTGCTCAGTGGTGTTGTTTACGGCCACAGTGTACCGGAAACCTGTGCCATCTTTTAGGATTTGGCTGCCTACATCGCCCCCTTTTTTGTTTAATAATATGATTCTGGACTAGGTCTGGGCAAGTCTGTCCATTGGCCACGGCTCCTGTCTTAGGTCGATCCTTTCATGTCACAGCCTTACCTGTCAGGGTTACCCTATTGCCTCCAGGCCCCATGTCTTAGGTTGGTCTGTGCATAAGGAAAGTTGCCTGTCACTGGATACTGTGGACTTGTGTGACTATAACTGCCAGACGACCTAGGGCAAACTCTTAATTTTTTAAAGAGGCCAGCCAAACATTGGGAGATGCGCCATCTTTAATCGCCCTCAATGCTTGGTACACCACTGCCTTATACTGAGCGTGCTCTCGTTTGAGTTGACACAATAGCCAGATACAAAAGACACAATCCAGGAGGACCACTGCCCCCCAGGCCAACATTCCCACCCATTCCTTAAAAAATGAGAAGGCATTGGTAATCCAGGAGGTGACGTCCCCCAAGGTGACAGGGTCCAGTCGAGTGCCATTGAGTTTGGCAATCTGGAGGAGCAGCTTTCTGGACAACTGCTTTGCTTTAGTCGACCAATTTCCTTTAAGGTACTCAGATAAGAGGCGACTCTGTTCAAGAGACTGAGAGAAATTAGCTTGTAGGGGGGTAATACACAAACCTTTAAGAGATGAGACACAGGACATTTGGACAACTTTATACAATTCTTCAACCTGTTCTTGAACTAAGTCTATTCTTATGGATTTCCTTAAGGTTGCAAGGAGAAATAAGAGAGAGTCCCATCTGCTTTGATATGATTGCATACATGACAAAATGTGGCCACAGCTTTTGCTACAAGTGTATTCATCAGAGTTTGGAGGACAATAATAGATGTCCCAAGTGTAATTATGTTGTGGACAATATTGACCATCTCTATCCTAATTTCTTGGTGAATGAACTCATTCTCAAACAGAAGCAAAGATTTGAGGAAAAGAGGTTCAAATTGGACCACTCAGTGAGTAGCACCAATGGGCATAGGTGGCAAACATTTCAAAATCTACTATAGGCACAAAGGTGGGAAGTTTCACAACCACAGCAGTATACCCTGCCAACACTCTGCTAAAAATCATGTCCTTCTGGAACTATTACAATCTATATCTCTGTCAGGGGGAGCAATTTTTGCGTCAGCCTCTGGTACCCAAATCAGGTGTTCCTGACCCTGTGGAAAAACAAAAACAGCTCCCCTGGATCTCGAAATAATGGGATCTGGGCCATACCATTTTCCAGTTAAGACATCTTTTCATTTGACATCCTGTTTAAGGATAGGTGAGGTCATGGCATGCCTATCTGCAGCCGAACAACCATGTTCGTCCAGAATTTAAAATTTTTAAGTAAAGAGGTCTAAAGATAATTGTTCTTTGGGTGGCCGGCCTTCGGCGATTCCCCCTTTTTGTTTTTGTAATAGTTCTTTTAAGGCTCGATGTGCTCTTTCCACAATGCCTTGGCCCTGTGGATTGTAAGGAAGACCAGTAGAGTAACTAACCTGCATTATTTTGCAAAAGGTTTGGAATGATTTTAATGTATATGCAGGGCCATTATCAGTTTTTAAACTATCTGGCCTTCTCCAAGCTGCCCAGGCTTCTAGGCAATGGCCAACCACGTTGCAGGATTTCTCACCGGACATGGGGGAGGCAAAAATGACGCCTGAACAGGTGTCAATTGAAACATGAACATATTTTAATCTTCCAAATGCTGAGACATGAGTAACATCCATTTGCCACAGTTTTAAAGGGATCAATCCGCGAGGGTTAATACCAACATGAGGAGGGTGGTGAAATTGTACACACTGTGGGCATTGTAACACCACATCTCGTGCTGAGGCTTGAGAGATATCAAATTTCTGCTGAAGTGTGGCAGCAGGAACATGATACAATTGATGAAAATCTTTTGCAATCTCCAGTGGGGTGGCGTGAAAAATAAATTCCATGCAAGTGCTAGCATCCACTAAGGCATTTCTTTCAGCCATAGGGCCTGGCAAGGTAGAGTGAGCTCGAATATGTTGAATAAAGAATTTATGTGTTCTTTTCCAAATCAATTTTTGTAACTTTATTAAGATGGTGCACACAGGGCTGGTGGGTCTAATGGGTCCTGCAATTTCTAATGCACACACTGCATTTACTACATAAGCCGAATCAGAGACTAGATTAAAAGATTCCTTAAAAGCTTTGAATACTTCCAACACAATTTTACATTCAGTAAGTTGCAGGGTGCCGGGATTGTATTGAAAAAGAACGGGTTTTTGAGAATTAACTACATAGGCACCAACACCTGTTTTAGAACCATCTGTATAAATATCCAATGCATCCAATATGGGTTTAGATGCTGTGACTTTGGGGAAAATCACTGGATGTTCACTAAAAAAATTGTAGCAAAGGATCTTTGGGATAATGATTATCTAATTCCCCATCAAAACTACAGCGCAATAGGGCCCAATCATCTATCAAAGAACTTAGGATCTGTATTTGATTAGCATTATAAGGTGTAATGATTTTCTGAGGGGGTGCTCCAAAATGTTGAATACACGATTTAATGCCCCAAATCGCTAATTGAGCTACACCAATGGGATAATATTCAAGGGTTTTATTGGGAGACACATGAGGATAAATCCACAATAGAGGACCTGACTGCCACAACACACCTGTTGGTTGATGGAATGTCTTCAAAACACATAGGAGGATGTCCTCTCCTTCTTTCCATCTATACAGCTTGGCCTTTTCTAAACACCTTTCTACCTTTTCTAATGCTACTCGGGCCTCAGGGGTGAGAGCAGGAGGTGACAAAAGCTGTGGATCGCCCTTCAATATATCAAAAAGAGGGATTAATTCAAAATTTGATAGCCTCATATATGGATGAATCCAATTTATATCTCCCAACAACTTCTGGAAATCATTCAATGTTTTCAAATGATCTTTACGTAATTCTATCTTTTGAGGTGTAATAAAATGTGGAGTAATTCGAGCACCCAAGAACTCTCCTAAATTTCCCATTTGAACTTTATCAGGAGCTATAAATAATTGTTTCATTTCTAATTCTTTTACTAGCTTAATGTAGGCTTCATCTAAACTTTATTCTTTGAGGCAAGAAGGATATCATCTATATCATGTACTATCCTTAATTTTGAGAATGCATCACGGACAGGTTGTAGGGCTTCTCCTACAAAAAGTTGACACATAGTAGGACTGTTTGCCATCCCTTGAGGTAAAACTATCCACTGATACTGTTTATCAGGCTCTTCATTATTCACAGAAGGAAGAGTAAAGGCAAAGCGCTTGCTATCACACAATGCAAGGGGAATAGAGAAAAAACAATCCTTAGTATCAATGATTATAATAGGCCACTCTTTGGGCAAACTAGAAAGTAGGGGCAGACCCCTCTGTATGGGGCCCATAATCTGCATTTGATTATTAATGACTCAAAGATCATGCAGGAGCCTCCATTTGCCTGATTTTTTTCGTAATCACAAATATGGGTGTATTCCAAGGTGACTGGGAAGGTTTAATATGTCCTAATTTCAATTGTTCCTCTACTAATTCTCTGGCAGCTACTAATATTTCAGAGGAAAGAGGCCATTGAGGAAGCTATACAGACTCCTCTGTTTTCCAAGTAATGGGTTTACCACCCTCAACGGCCCCTAGGAAAACCCCAATCCCTTTTTATCTTGTTTGAACTTTGCAGGCACTGGCATAGTCATGCCTTGTAATGACTTTCCTAACCCTTTTCCTGGAGTGTAGCCCATACTAGACATAATTTTGCGGGTTTGTGGGGAATACTCATTAGTTACTCTAAGATCCATTTTGGTTAAGACATCCCTACCCCATAGGGTCACAGGAATATCCACAATATAAGGAAAAATTTTCCCTGACTTACCTTTCTCATTTTTCCAAGTTCCTGTATAATCAGGATTAAAGGGTGGAACTGTCGGCACTTTCGGTTTTGTCCTTTTGTTGACCGATACTCCCTTTTACATCGGGTTGGCTCTATATGGCCAATCCGGATCATACCTATCCCTTTCATATTGAGCTGCCTCTTCTTCTAGGTCAGCTTCCTCATCTTTATCAAGCTCTGAGTCACTGGAGTCAGAACTTGCTGAACTTATTGTTAAGCCTTTTAATGAGGGATATATTTATGCTATTTCCTTTTCTTTCTCATTATTTCTTTTTCCTTTTGAATTTGCCTTTTCTCCCTTCTCCTTTTCTCACTGTTTTTCACCCCTTTTCTTTCTTTTGCTTATGCATTTCCTATCTTCCTCTGACATACTTTCTTGTTGTTCCATAAGAATTTTCTGACCTGCCTTAACTGCTTCTATCAAACAAAAGCAGAGGCCAGAAATTACAAAAAACGAAACAAGGATAAGAGCTACCCACACTGGGTCCATGGGCGAGAAAAACATATCCCCCCTTTTAACCGGGGATCAATTTGGGAGACTTACCGGTACCACCGTTCCTCAGCTGAAGAGTTCTGAATCCATGAGATCCTAGGGTCCCCGTGCAGGCCACCAATTTGTTGTGCCCACCTCGTCCAGCAAGGAAGACACAACACGGTCGGTCAGATTCTTCTCAACAGCTTTATTGCAGGAACGCCTCGATGCTGCTATGGGAACCCTGGGAACCCAGGGAGGACACCTTATATACACCCCAGCACAGGGAAAAGCTTTGTGTCCTCCTGGGATTGTTCAGTCTGCCGGCACCTTAATTTGCATGCATCTGCTCAGGAGGTGTTGGTGCCAGATTCAGGCTAGCGCCTGCACAGTGGTGTTATTTATGGCAATGGTGTACCAGAAACTGACGCCATCTTTTAGGCATCGGCTGCCTATACCAAGGAACTCAATGCCCCTACTCAGCAGGAAGTAATTTAAAGAGACCTATGTTCTACAGGAAGCCCACCTCAGGGACAAAGATAGACATAGAGTAAAAGGCTGGAAAACACTTTCCAAAGAAATGGTCCAAAGAAACAAGCTGGAGTAGCCATTCCAATATCGAATAAAATCGACTTCCAACCCAAAGTTATCAAAAGAGACAAGGAGGGGCACTTCATACTCATTAAAGGTAAAATCTTCCAAGATGAACTCTCAATTCTGAATATCTATGCTCCAAATGCAAGGGCATCCACATTCATTAAAGAAACTATAGTAAAGCTCAAAGCACACATTGCACAGCACACAATAATAGTGGTAGACTTCAACACCCCACTCTCATCAATGGACAGATCCTGGAAATAGAAACTAAACAGAGACACATTGGCAAATGGATGGATCTTGAGAATATCATCCTGAGTGAGGTAACCCAATCACAAAAGAACACACATGATATGCACTCACTGGTAAGTGGATATTAGCCCAGAAAATTAGAATACCCAAGATACAATTTGCAAAACACATGACACTCAAGAAGAAGGAAGACCAAAGTGTGGATACTTTGCTCCTTCTTAGAATGGGGAACAAAATGCCCATGGAAGGAGTTATAGAGACAAAGTTTAGAGCTGAAACAGAAGGAATGACCATCCAGAGACTGCCCCACCTGGGGATCCATCCCATAACCAACTACCAAACCCACACACTACTGCATATGCCAGAAAGATTTTGCTCACAGGACCCAGATATAGCGATCTCTTGTGAGGTGATGCCAGTGCCTGGCAAATACAGAAGTGGATACTCACAGTCATCTATTGGATGGAACACAGGGGCCCAATGAAGGAGCTAGAGAATGAACCCAAGGAGTTAAGGGGGTCTACAACCCTGTAGGAGGAACAACAATATGAACAAACCAGTTACCGCCCCTCTCCCCCGAGCTTGTGTCTCTAGTTGCATATGTAGCAGAAGATGGCCTAGTTTGTAATCAACCCATTGAAAGGCCCTCTCTCTTGCAAAAATTATATGCCCCAGCACAGGGGAATTCCAGGGCCAGGAACCAGGAGTGGGTGGGTTGGGAGCAGGGAGGAGGGAGAGTATAGGGGACTTTGGGGATAGCATTTGGAATGTAAATGAAGAAAATATCTAATAAAAAGAAGAGACCTATGTTCCTTTTCCCCCTCTAACCTTCTTTCTCTCCTACCTGGTATTGGAGTGTTGCAATGGATAAGGGTTGGAAGGGAGGTAGAGGCAGAAGAACCAAAATAAAATAGTCATGCCCTCCCCCAGCAGCAAGAACCCACACTAACTGCCAACACCCACAGTTCCCTTCTCTGCTGAATCCAACCTTTCCATCTAGGAAGATATATTTGGAAACTTCTCTGAGAACAATCTACCTCAGGTAGCTTTCCAGGACTAAATCCAAGACACTGCAATAAAATACTATCTGACTTCATTTGAAAACTGTTCTACAACTGTATGAGAGCAGAGACTCTATCCTGCAAGTTCATGGGCCCTGTGAAACTGCCTATACCATAATCACAAATAAAACCATCATAACTTTGCCTTAGAATTCCACTGGAATTCAGATTTCTATCTTTTGCTTTGATGGAGAAAGTTAACCACATTTCTAGATGAAGATATTTTTCTAGAAATCAGAATATCCTGACTATTCTGGGCTTCTTTCTCTCCTAAATGATTTGGGGTGTTGCAAGGAATAAGGGTTGGAAGGTAGCTAGAGACTTCTTGAATACAAGACTAATTTGTAAAAGATGATATAATATTGTATGCTTTCTATGATGTCTGTGGATCCTCAAAACTAAACACTTCCTAGAAATTACATAAAGGAAATTAAACTACTCTATAGAGAATATAAAAGCAACTGAAAAGTGTAACATTAACATTATAATACATTCCTCAAAAGATGATGTAAAAATGATCAATAATTATATTTCAATGGATTTAGCACCAAAAGATCCCAGGAAAATGTGCTTAAAAACACAGTGAGATATCATTCAATACCACCCAAAATACTCTTCATCCAAAAATGTTCAATTATCTTAGATAAGAAATGATGACAAGGAGAATAGAATCAGAGGCATTAACACAATTAGTGAAAACACAAATTTCAACCTAGCATGAAAGTTCAAGTTTTCTGAACTCTAAAAATGCAAACAATATTATGACTCAAGTATTTCACTGCTCAGAATAGATACAAAATAAATGAACTGAGTACAGTGAAGATACAACTTCACTCACAGGGCTACCTTGGACTATACCCAAGAGTGAAGGTACAGAATGACTGAGACCCTGAACACAGGAGTGAACAGTGAAGCATGGAAATGCAGTTATGACATACAGTATGGTTTTGATTTCTTACTTTTACTATGGGATTTTGTACCTTTTTTTAGTTACAAACTTGTTATTGAACTTATTCATTTAAAGTACATAATAGACACACGAACACACACAAAATCGTAACTAAATAAGCATACACTTAGAAAGCTGTTTTCACAATTTCAAAATGTTTGTTATTGAATTTATTGTTAATTTTATTTTCCAATATTTCACACATTGATGAATAGCAAAAGTTTACTATTTAACAGTGTGACTTAAAACGACAGTTATTCCTTCCAGTCCACGCCAGCACCAGGGTATCTTCGGCACGGAGTCTGCAGAAACCCTCAAGATCTTAAGACACCATCCACGGGATCTTAAGACTTCTGGTGAGTGGAACACAACTTCTGCTCCAATCCAATCATGCAGGATCTGAGACTGCACTAAGTAGGGAAGCAGAAAATCCGGCATGATCAGGGTCACAAGTCCCTTCCGGTCTGCACCAACACCGGGGCACCTTGGGCGAGGAGTCTGTGGACACCCTCAAGGTCCCCACAGGACTCTCCACGGGATCTTAGGACCTCTGGTGAGTGGATCACAACTTCTGCCAGGAGGCAGGTTTTAACACCAGATATCTGGGCACCTTCCCTGCAAGAGGAGAGCTTGCCTGCAGAGAGTACTCTGAACACTGAAACTCAGGAGAGACCTAGCCTCCCAGGTCTGCTGAAAGAGGCTAATATAATCACTTGAGGAACAAGCTCTAACCAGAGACAACTATAACAACTAACTCCAGAGATTACCAGATGGCAAAAGGCAAATGTAAGAATCTTACTAACAGAAATGAAGACCACTCACCATCATCAGAACTCAGCACTCCCACCCCACCCAGTCCTGGGCACCTCAACACACTCGAAAAGATAGACGCGGATTTAAAATCATATCTCATGATGATGGTAGAGGGCATCAAGAAAGGTTTTAATAACTCACTTAAAGAACAGGAGAACACTGCTAAACAGGTAGACGACCTAAAAGAGGAAGCACAAAAATCCCTTAAAGAATTGCAGGAAAACAATGACCAAGCAGGTGATGGAATTGAATAAAACCATCCAAGACCTAAAAAGGGAAGTGGACACAATAAAGAAAACCCAAAGCGAGGCAACGCTGGAGATAGAAACCCTAGGAAAGAAATCTGGAACCATAGATGCAAACATCAGCAACAGAATACAAGAGCTGGAAGAGAGAATCTCAGGTGTAGAAGATTCCATAGAGAACATCGGCACAACAATCCAAGAAAACGGAAAATGCAAAAAGATCCTAACTCAAAACATCCAGGAAATCCAGGACACATTGAGAAGACCGAATCTACGGATAATAGGAGTAGATAAGAATGAAGATTTTCAACTTAAAGGGCCAGCAAATATCTTCAACAAAATTATAGAAGAAAACTTCCCAAACCAAAAGAAAGAGGTGCCCATGAACATACAAGAAGCCTACAGAACGCCAAATAGACTGGAACAGAAAAGAAATTCCTTCTGACACATAATAATCAGAACAACAAATGCACTAAATAAAGATAGAATATTAAAAGCAGTAAGGGAAAAAGGTCAAGTAACATATAAAGGCAGGCCTATCAGAATTACACCAGACTTTTCACCAGAGACTATGAAAGCCAGAAGAGCCTGGACAGATGTTATACAGACACTAAGAGAACACAAATTCCAGCCCAGGCTACTATACCCAGCCAAACTCTCAATTACCATAGATGGAGAAACCAAAGTATTCCATGACAAAACCAAATTCACATATTATCTTTCCACGAATCCAGCCTTTCAAAGGATAATAACAGAAAAAAACAATACAAGGATGGAAACCACTTCCTAGAAAAAGCAACAAAGTAATCCCTCAACAAACCAAAAAGAACACAGCCACAAGAACAGAATGCCAACTCTAACAACAAAATAATAGGAAGCAACAATTACTTTTCCTTAATATCTCTTAATATCATTGGACTCAATTTCCCCAATAAAAAGACATAGACTAACAGACTGGCTACACAAACAGGACCCAACATTCTGCTGCTTACAGGAAACCCATCTCAGGGAAAAAGATAGACATTACCTCAGAGTGCAAGGCTGGAAAACAATTTTCCAAGCAAATGGTCTGAAGAAACAAGCTGGAGGAGCCATTCTAATATCGAATAAAATCGACTTCCAACCCAAAGTTATCAAAAAAGACAAGAAGGACACTTCATACTCATCAAAGGTAAAATCCTCCAAGAAGAAGTCTCAATTCTGAATATCTATGTTCCAAATGCAAGGGCAGCCACATTCATTAAAGAAACTTTAGTAAAGCTCAAAGCACACATTGTACCTCACACAGTAGTAGTGAGAGACTTCAACACACCACTTTCATCAATGGACAGATCGTGGAAACAGAAACCAAACAGGGACATAGTGAAACTAACATAAGTGATGAAACAAATGGACTTAACAGATATCTACAGAACATTTTATCCTAAAACAAAAGGATATACCTTCTTCTCAGCACCTCATGGTACGTTCTCCAAAATTGACCATATAATTGGTCACAAAACAGGCCTCAACAGATACAAAAATATGGAAATTGTCCCATGCATCCTATCAGACCACCATGTACTAAGGCTGATCTTCAATAACAACATAGATAATGGAAAGCCAGCATTCATGTGGAAAATGAACAAGACTCTTCTCAATGATACCTTGGTCAAGGAAGGAATAAAGAAAGAAATTAAAGACTTTCTAGAGTTTAATGAAAATGAAGCCACAACATACCCAAACTTATGGGACACAATGAAAGCATTTCTAAGAGGGAAACTCATAGCTCTGAGTGCCTCCAAAAAGAAACTAGAGAGAGCACACACTAGCAGCTTGACAACACACCTAAAAGCTCTAGAAAAAAAGGAAGCAAATTCACCCAAGAGGAGTAGATGGCAGGAAACAATCAAACTCAGGGGCGAAATCAACCAAGTGGAAACAAGAAGAACTATTCAAAGTATCAACCAAACAAGGAGATGGTTCTTTGAGAAAATCAACAAGATAGATAAACCCTTAGCTAGTCTCACTAGAGGACACAGGGACAACATCCTAATTAAAAAAACCAGAAATGAAAAGGGAGACATAACAACAGATCCTGAAGAAATCCAAAACACCATCAGATCCTTCTACAAAAGACTATACTCAACAAAACTGGAAAACCTGGATGAAATGGACAAATTTCTAGACAGATACCAGGTACCAAAGTTAAATCAGGATCAAGTTAACGATCTAAACAGTCCCATATCCCCTAAAGAAATTGAAACAGTCATTAATAGTCTCCCACCCAAAAAATCCCAGGACTAGATGGGTTTAGTGCATAGTTCTATCAGACCTTCAAAGAAGATCTAATACCAGTTCTGCACAAACTATTCCACAAAGTAGAAGTAGAAGGTAATCTACCCAACTCATTCTATGAAGCCACAATTACTCTGATAACTAAACCACAGAAAGATCCAACAAATATAGAGAACTTCAGACCAATTTCCCTTATGAATATCAATGGAAAAATACTCAGCAAAATTCTTGCTAACCGAATCCAAGAACACATTAAAACAATCATCCATCCTGACCAAGTAGGTTTTATTCCAGGGATGCAGGGATGATTTAATATATGGAAATCCATCAAAGTAATCCATTATATAAACAAACTCAAAGACAAAAACCACATGATCATCTTATTAGATGAGATGAAAGCATTTGACAAAAACCAACACCCATTCATGATAAAAGTCTTGGAAAGATCAGGAATTCAAGGCCCATACCTATACATGATAAAAGCAATCTACAGCAAACCAGTAGCCAACATCAAAGTAAATGGTGAGATGCTGGAAGCAATCCCACTAAACTCAGGGACTAGACAAGGCTGCCCACTTTCTCCGTACCTATTCAAGATACTACTTGAAGTCCTAGTCAGAGCAATTCAACAGCAAAAGGAGATCAAGGGGATACAAATTGGTAAAGAAGTCAACATATCACTTTTTGTAGATGATATGATAATATATATAAGTGACCCTAAAATTTTCACCAGGGAACTTCTGAACCTGTTAAACAGCTTAGATGAAATAGCTGGATATAAAATTAACTCAAACAAGTCAATAGCCTTTCTCTACACAAAGAATAAACCGGTTGAGAAAGAAATTAGGGAAACAACACCCTTCTCAATAGTCACAAATAATATAAATTACCTTGTCGTGACTCTAACTAAGGAAGTAAAAGACATGTATGGCAAGAACTTCAATTCTCTGAAGAAAGAAATTAAAGAAGATCTCAGAAGATGGAAAGATCTCCCATGCTCATGGATTGGAAGGATCAACATTGTAAAAATGGCTATCTTGCCAAAAGCAATCTACAGATTCAATGCAATCCCCATCAAAATTCCAACTCAGTTCTTCAACGAATTAGGAAGAGAAATCTGCAAATTCATCTGGAATAACAAAAAACCTAGGACAGCAAAAACTCTTCTCAAGGATAAAAGAACCTGTGGTGGAATCAAATGCCTGACCTAAAGCTTTACTACAGAGCAATTGTGATAAAAACTGCATGGTAATGGTATAGCGACAGAAAAGTAGACCAATGGAATAGAATTGAAGACCCAGAAATGAACCCACTCACCTATGGTCACTTGATCTTCAACAAGGTAGCTAAAACCATCCAGTGGAAAAAAGACAGCATTTTCAACAAATGGTGCTGGCACAACTGGTGGATATCATGTAGAAGAATGGGAATTGATCCATTCCTATCTCCTTGTACTAATGTCAAATCAAAGTGGATCAAAAAACTCCACATAAAACCAGAGACACTGAAACTTATAGATGAGAAAGTGGGGAAAAGCCTCGAAGATATGGGCACAGAGGAAAAATTCCTGAAGAAAACAGCAATGACTTGTGCTGTAAGATCGAGAATTGTCAAATGGGACCCCATGAAACTGCAATGCTTCTGTAAGGCAAAAGACACTGTCAATAAGACAAAAAGTTCACCAACAGATTGTGAAAGTATCTTTACCTTTCTAAATCAGGTAGGGGACTAATATCCAATATATATAAAGAACTCAAGAAGGTGGACTCCAGAAAATCAAATAACCCCATTAAAAATTCGGGCTCAGAGCTAAACAAAGAATTCTCACCTGAGGAATACTGAATGGCAGAGAAGCACCTGAAAAAATGTTCAGCATCCTTAATCATCAGAGAAATGCAAATCAAAACAACCCTGAGATTCCATCTCACATCAGTCAGAATGGCTAAGATCAAAAATTCAGGTGACAGCAGATGCTGGTGAGGATGTGGAGAAAGTGGACCACTCCTCCATTTTTGGTGGGATTGCAAGCTTGTACAACCACTCTGGAAATCAGTCTGGCGGTTCCTCAGAAAATTGCGCATAGTACTACCAGAGGATCCCCCAATACCTTTCCTGTGCATATATCCAGAAGATGTTCCAACTAATAAGGAAGACACATGCTCCATTATGTTCATAGCAGCATTATTTATAATAGCCAGAAGCTGGAAAGAACCCAGATGCCCCTCAACAGAGGAATGGGTACAAAAAATGGGGTACATTTACACAATGGAGTACTACTCACCTATTAAAAAGAATGAATTTATAAAATTCCTAGGCAAATGGTTGGACCTGGAGGGCATCATCCTGAGTGAGGTCACCCAATCACAAAAGAACTCAAATGATATGTACTCTCTGATAAGTGGATATTAGCCCAGAAACTTAGAATACCCAAGATATAAGATACAATTTGCAAAACACATGAAACTCAAGAAGAATGAAGACCAAAGTGTGGACACTTTTCCCCTTCTTAGAATTGGGAACAAAACACCCTTGGAAGGAATTACAGAGACAAAGTTTGGAGCTGAGACAAAAGGATGGACCATCTAGAGACTGCGATATCCAGGAATCCATCCCATAATCAGTCTCCAAACGCTGACACCATTGCATACACTAGCAAGCGTTTGCTGAAAGGACCCTGATATGGCTGTCTTTTGTGAGACTATGCCAGGGCATAGCAAACACAGAAGTGGATGCTCACAGTCAGCTATTGGATGGAACACAGGGCCCCCAATGGAGGAGCTAGAGAAAGTACCCAAGGAACTAAAGGGATCTGCAACCCTATAGGTGGAACAACATTATGAACTATCCAGTACCCTGGAGCTCTTGACTCAAGCTGCATATGTATCAAAAGATGGCCTTGTTGGCCATCACTGGAAAGAGAGGACCATTGGACATGCAAACTTTATATGCCCCAGTACAGGGGAATGCCAGGGCCAAAAAGTGGGAGTGGGTGTCTAGGGGGGTAGGGGGGAGGGTATGGGGGATTTTGGGATAGCATTGGAAATGTAAATGCGGAAAATACCTTATAAAAATAGTTAAAAAAAACAACATTTATTGGTGTGATTACAGAGGGAGAAAGCAATGCAAAGCTGTACCATTTTCTCATTCTTTCACTTATGCACTATTCAAAAATGAGGTGAATTCTAATACAATACATCAAAGCATGTTATATTCAGAGATGAGTACATACCAGGAGCTTTTTTCAATAAATCTATAAGTTATTACAAAGAAAGTAATAAGAAGATAAATTATTATAATAATACATAAATATGTTAGAATAAGAGAAATGAATAATGGGAAAAGAAGATGATGATTTTTCTCAGATAGTGTATTAGGGAAAGAAATGTATATCACAAAATATTGCTATAAAGAAATCCAAGAGTTAAATAAACATTCTCTGTTTTTATTGGAAAACATGTTCCCACATACCTAATTTGGAAAGGAATATAAATATATACAATCTAAACCTGAGGTGACATGAAGAGGGTGGAAATAACACGAGTATATACACATATCATATATTCTGAGGCTGTGATAAAACTCCATCACCATAAATTACTTATAGAAGAAAGAGTATTTTTTCTTGTGGTTCCAAAAGACCGAGTCCATCATGGCAGGCAAGCATTAGAGGAAAAGGCTTAGAATTCATAGTCTCAAGGGAATAAACTGTGCAGTGGCAGAGAGGGTACTGGGGGATAAAGGGAGTGGGAGAAACTCGCCTCCTGCCAGAGTTCTTGTGGTCTGGACTGGTGGACTGGGAAGGACTGCCACATGCTTTCCACACAGACCCAGGTGGATGTCTGGTTGTGTGAAGCCACTGATCCCAGCTCGGCAGGTGGTGGACAAGGGGCAGTCCTAGGTAACAGGTTCTCAGCCTCGGGCATCCCAGGGAAGGATGGACACCAAGGAAGAGCTGAGAACAGAATGGGGGCCCTGGGGTCGGCTCAGTCAGCCCCAGGACAAAGGGAAGAGAGGGCAGGGGGAGAGGGGGGGTTCTGGGTGGTTCCCACGATGGGGAGAGTCCTTGGTCCAGTCCATGGCTGGAGGACAGGAAGGCCTTCCAGCCTCACAACTACCTGTAATTTCACCTCCCAGTATTCCAATGTCCTCTGCTGATTTATGAGGGCATTTGCACTCATATGCAGAAACACACACACAGAGACATGCACAGAGAGAAGCAAAAAGTTAAATAAACCTTAAGATAACAAAAAAGAAGCATTGTAGATAAATCTGTAGAAGCTTCAGTTGTTAACAAGAGTACAAGGAAGTCCCTTGAGACCTATCCAAAGGGAAAGAGTCAAACCCTGACACTATTAATGATATTCTGCTATGCTTGTAGACAAGAACCTAGCATAACTGTCTTCTGAAAGGCTTCATCCAGCAGCTGATGGAAACATGCAGAGACCCACAGCCAAACAATAGACTCCTAGTCCTACAGTGACTGATGTGTAGGGTGGAGGTGGGGGTGGAGGTGAAAGTTTGTGGGATGGGGGGTGGGGGACTTCCCTCTTTGCAGAAGAGAAGGGAAGAGGGAATGGGGGAGGAGCTGAAATAGGTGAGGACTGGGAGGAGAAGGCGGGCTCATATTGGGATGTAAAGTGAATAAGTAAATAAACTAATAATAATAAAAATACTGCCCCCCACCCTGCACTCATCAAGATCCTATTGCTTGTGGGTCTAAAGCTACAAAATTATTCAAACCTATGTGCAGAGTCCCACCTAGTGTTTAATCAGTAGAACAGATTACAGGAGGCTCAGACACCACAAGCCACATACAAAACCAGACTGAAAATCTTGGTTGTGTGTATTCCGGCCTTGAACTTAAGCTGCTAAATTTAGCAAACACTTTCCAAGAGTGATTATAGATCCTGATTTTCTGTATTCTAGTATGTAGAAAAAGTAAATGGTGTCTTGATGGTTGAAGTAGCACCTCTACACTCTCCTTTCATTTTAATGTTCTTCCCATCAACTGTTTGACAAACTCTTTTACAGGGTGGGATGTGTTCCTCTCTTCCTACAGAGAGCATAATAAGGAGACTTTATTCAACAGCAATAGTAATTAATGTCATGGCCAGGAATACTGACCCCTAGGATGACACAAAAGATACTCAAAAGTGTATGACCCCTGTCACAACATAATCCAATGTGCAAAGGCGTTGTAGTTGTCTCAGTGATTTATACCACGAGTGCTTCCCTTTATCTGGTTTAAAGTACCTGTAATGTTAGCTTTGTCTTTCATTGAAGCACAGCATTAGAGCCATGGGGTCAGTAGTAGCATGTCCTAAGTCGTTTTATTTTATAATACTGCTCTTTTTATAAGTGCTGTCTCCTGATTTAGCTGCTTTTACATGTGTGCTTAAAACACTGGCCATAAAAATCTTGAGACTCTTGACCTGAGTCAAACATTTGGCTTCCCAGCCTGGGGTATGTGCAGCACTAGAGGTGCTCACACCATACCAAATACTGAAACAAAGTGGGTCTTAGTACTGACAAATGTTGGTGTTGGGCAGATAAGTTTACACAACTTTAGCCATAGTAAGAGAAACCATCTACATTTGCACCTACCAGTCAAGTAGAAAGGTTGAATACACATAATGGCATGCCTAGCAAATGGACTTATTTTGCATTGTAGCCATTGCCAATATCCACTGTAGAAATACAGTCTATTTAGCTGTGTCCAGGAGCAACCCTAATATATTTGCACACAAAGGTGTTTATATGGCAGTTTTAAACTGAAATGTTGTGCCTATGACCTGTCATTACAGAAGGCAGTAGCAGAGACAGGATTAGAAACTTTAAATTATGTTTACTTAGAAAGGAGTATCTTGAGAAGACAGCAAAATAATATCCTTGACATCTATTGTAAGATTGATCTTTAACTGACAAAGTATATATGGAGTTGGAAATTGAGAAAGAAAGTCACTACAAAGCTTAGTCTTGCAGCCATGTTATGTGATCACTACTGTCTTTGAGATTTATAGTTTTAGTGTTTATCTTCTTAATGCCTCTTCTCTCTGTTTGACAGGAATTTGCATACACCAAAGGCCACTGAGTCTTACAATACCCCCGTTAAATAATTTAAATAAACACCCACACTTGCAGGGGTTTTAAAAGGCCCTCCTACATGACATTACTTTGGTAAATGAAAACAGCTTATGGCCTCAACTTGTCCACTGAGAATGGATTAATGAAATGAATTGGGCAAGAAGAATTTTTGGCAAGTTTTGTCTATATTGAAGAAACAGAAAAGTACTGTACAGTATTGTTAGCTTCGTAAACACGATACTAAAGTGTGATATTAACATTCCTGTAACCTGTGAACATTTAAAAATAAATTGTTTCATGCCTAGGATATGATTCATTGCTAATAACACTTACTGCTCTTGCAGTGGATTCATGTTTGTTTACCAACACATCTGTCCATAACTCCATTTCCAAGGAATCCAAAACCCTCTTCTAATGTGTAGGGGCATGGGGCACATATGTAGTACACATATATACATGCAAACAAACATTCACACACATGAAATATGTTTGTAAAATTTATCTAAGGATTCAAATTAATTTCAAGTATATGATAGTTTGAATATGCTCAGCCCAGGAGTGGCACTATTAGGAGGTGTGGCCTTGTTGGAGTAGGTGTGTCACTGTGTGCGTGGGCTTTAAGACCCTCACCCTAGCTGCCTGGAAGCCAGTCTTCCACTAGCAGCCTTCAGATGAAGATGTAGAACTCTCAGCTTCTCCTGCACCGTGCCTGCCTAGATGATGCCATGTCCCTACCTTGATGATACTGGACTGAACTTCTGAACCAGTAAGCCAGCCCTAATTCAATGTTGTCTTTTATAAGACTCGCATTGGTTGTGATGTCTGTTCACATCAGTAAAATCCTAGTTAAGACACTAAGTTTTATCCCTACTTTATAGCCTATAATTTCTGCTTTTAAAGAAAATTTTTTTTAATAACTGACCACTAATGAAGACTTTTGACAGTCTAAATTATCTTTTTTTTTTTTTTTTTACTGATTAAATTTGTTCTTTGGCAATTCTATGCATGTATATAATTATTCTAATTACTCTCACCAGTCCCATAACCTATATTCTCCCTTCTAGTCTCTTCCATATTCATGTCCTTTTGCCTTGTTTTGAGACTGCTGGATTTGGACAAGTGTGGTCTGAGTTACTACATGTTTAGAAATATCCTCTTAGATAGTTTCCCATCCGTATACACTAAAGAGATTGACTCTCATCTACACCCTTAGACTCCATCAGCAATAGAACAGAAGAAAAAGGAAATTCTCCATCAATCTAAACCTCAATCAATGACTGACTATTGATAGTTTTGTATAGGCAGAGTGCAGGCAGCCACGGTTGCTATGAGAGCATGTTGGCAATGTTCGTGTCATGCCCTGAAGACAGCATTTCACAGCCTTCACACTGTCTTAAAGGCCTCACATTCTACTCCCTCTCTGAATTCTCTGAGCCCCAGAAAGCCTAGCAGACTGACATTACAGTTTATAAGATGACCAGCTGGGTAAGATCACCAATCCCTTTCTTCCCCAATCAGACTGCGTAGCATATTCTGGGAAGATGAGAGTTAGCCTCTAGGGAGGAAGCATCAGGTTACTTCCAGCGGAATGTTGCTGTATCTTTCAACTAAGGTGTGTGGTGCCTTCAGCATTAAGGTCTTATTACCTGCTCTGTTGGAAGTGACAAGGGCTTGGGCTGTTTTGAGGGCTGCTGGAGTCGTCTGCTAAATATCTTATAAAGCAGTATCTCACACCTGCTCTTACACGCGTTCACGACCGGCCAGGAAAGACGCAGCAAACCAGAATCTTCTGCGGCAAAACTTTATTGCTTACATCTTCAGGAGCAAGAGAGCAAAACCAAAAGCAAAAGCGAAACCCCGTCCCTCTTAAGGAGAGTTATCCTTCGCCTAGGACGTATCACTCCCTGATTGGCTGCAGCCCATGGCCGAGTTGTCGTCACGGGGAAAGCAGAGCACATGTAGTGGAAAACTACCCTTGGCACATGCGCAGATTATTTGTTTACCACTTAGAACACAGGATGTCAGCGCCATCTTGTAACGGCGAATGTGAGGGCGGCTCCCCACAGATCCCCCTTTTCTTTTAATAAGAGCAATAGGCCACCCATATTAATGAGAGTGGAGATAGAGGTCAAATCCCCAGTGTGCAGGTAAAGGAGCCATGTACAGGATTACCTCTTAGGCTCACAGGCTTTTACCCAGAGCAACCCTGACCTGCTCCCGTGTCGTTTTACCTGGGGAGAAGGACACTTGGACACTCAACCTTCTTGAAAGATGACATGTCTCCCTAGAATAGGCTCATATATGCCGCAGAGCCCTTCTACTGCAGTGCTTAGCCGTGCAACTCTCTCGGGCTGCTGAAGCGCACTCACTCTGTCCCGTGCAATGAGACTAGCTTCGTGGTATGTAAGAGCTGAGTGGCCAGCGACCTATTGCTTAAGCATAGATAACCATAAATCAGGGGAAGCACCATGTTCTAGAGCTGCAAGCGCCTGGGCAATAACCACCTTGTCTCTCCTAGTTTGGGCCTTAAGCTTACAGACCAACCAGAGAAGCAACACTAATCCACAGCAAAGTGTATCTCCAAATAATATCAATCCCACCCATTCTTTAAAGAAGGAAAATGCTGAGGAGATCCAATTGGGTAATCCTTTGGTCAGGGACAGGTCCAAGCGCGTGGAGTTGACCTGAAGTCTCAATTCCCGAAGGATCTGTTCAATTTCAGCCGTCCAATTCTGTAACATATACTGAGAAAGACTTTTTGACAAATTAGCTGCCCTAGTAAATTTCTCATACTGAATGGAACTAACACACAATCCCGGAAACTTTTGTTCACATCCCAGCTGAGCTATTTGCCATAATACATCTAGTTGTTTCTGGACAAGATCTATGAGTTGATTAACCAGCATGAGACCACCCTGTATCTTGACATTAGCTGAGGTCTGTTTATCTATGACTGTAGTCACTGAGGCTGACAAAGTGTTAATGGTGTCAGTCGTCTGGACCTGTCCAGACAGAGCCAAGGCTGTCTGAATAAAGGCCAAACCCAGTTCCTAGTTAGTGGTAAAAAAGCAGGGGAATACTTGAGCATTATACATCACCAGCATTGGGAGTGGAAATGTCGACATTATCCCCCAACGCTGCTCTCTCTTTATTATTGACGCCCTGGACATCACCAAGACGAGGGACATCAGTATTCCCTTGGTCAGTCTGGATTTTTCGGGTGAGTCTTTCTGGTATCCAAAATGGGTTGTCTTCATTCTGTGGGAAAACACAAATAGCTCCCCTGGATCTTATCAAAATAGGATCCGGGCCATACCATTTATTATCAAGGACATTTTTCCATTTAACCATCTCATTGGGCCTATCTGGCTCTGAACAATGACGTTCAGCCGCAGTATGGCCATGAGCATCAATATTTAAAAAATTGAGTGTAAAGAGTGCCATAGACACAGACACTCTTGGTACTCGGGGTAGAGTCTCGACTCCCCTCTTCTGTTTTATTAGATAGGCTTTGAGGGTGCGATGCGCACGCTCAACAATACCCTGTCCTTGAGGGTTGTATGGAAGTCCAGTCAGGTGGGTCACGTCCATCTGACGGCAGAACTGTTGGAATTTTTGAGATGTATAAGCTGGTCCATTATCAGTCTTAAGGAGTTTGGGTTTCCCCCAAGCACTCCATGCCTCAAGACAATGTTGAATCACATGTGAGGCTTTTTCTCTGGTTAACGGAGAAGCAAACATGATGTCAGAACATGTGTCAATGGACACATGGAGATATTGAAGTTTTCCAAAGGAAGAAACATGTGTAACATCCATTTGCCAGACCTGTAGAGGTCGAATACCGCGTGGGTTAATTTCCACATGAGGGACTGGCAAGAACTCACAGCAGCTTTGACATTGAGTAACAATGTCACGGGCTTCTTTTCTTGTCAAGGAGAAACGACTGCGTAATGTTTCAGCCGTCACATGAAAATTGTTATGAAAATTTCTTGTAGCCTCTACCGGGGATGATAGGGCAGCAGCCACCACTTTAGTGGCCTTATCTGCCAAATCATTTTTTAGAGCCATGGGGCCAGGTAGGCCTGAATGGGCTCTAACATGAGTAATATAAACAGGAAATCTTCTAGATAACAAAACTAATTGTATCTGCTGAAAAATATTGGCAACTCTACTGGAAGGCTTAATCACTCCAGCCACTTCTAAAAGATTTACTGCATTAACCACATAACAGGAATCTGACACAATATTAAGGGGTTCTAAAAAGGTTTTTAAAACTTCTAAAACCACTAAACATTCTACCACTTGAGGTGAATTTTCATTATATTGTTTGGATACCACTTTACCATTAGCCACATAGGCACCTATGCCAGTTTTTGATCCATCAGTATATACCACAATCCCATTTTTAAGTGGGTTTCTTACTGTTATTTGTGGAAACACAACAGATTGATTTTGGGCAAACTGTAAAATTGGATGTTTTGGATAATGGTTATCTATTTGTCCTGAAAAGGAGGTAACTAAAACTGCCCAATCATTAGATGTGGCTGCCAAGGTTTGAACCTGTGCAGCAGTATAAGGTACAATTAAAAGATATGGACTTTGCCCAAAGTGGGTGATTGCTGCTTTTAGGCCTTTAAGGGCAAGCTGTGCAATTGCATCAGGATACCAATCTATTATTTTAGCTGGGGATATGTTTGGATGGATCCACAACAATGGCCTATTCTGCCACAAAACTGCGGTTGGCAATTGTGCTGTCTTAAAGACACACAAACTGAAAGGCTGAGAATCCTCAATACGTTGTAATTGTGCATTCTGTAAGGCATTTTCCACTTTTTGTAAGGCCTGGTTAGCAGTTAGAGTAAGAGCCCTAGGGGAGGAGATATGAGGATCTCCTTCTAAAATACCAAACAAAGGCCTTAACTCAGCGGAAGGAATCTTTAAAAAAGGTCTGAGCCAATTAATATCTCCCAACAGCTTTTGAAAATCATTTAAGGTATGGAGGTGATCTCTTCTTATCTCTACCTTTTGGGGCACAATCTTATCTGGGGACACCACAGAGCCCAAGAATTGTCCTGTATCAGAAATTTGGACTTTTTCTGTGGCTATCTGTAAACCCCACTGACTTAAAGTTTTAAGTAGAAAAGGATATGCCTTTTGTAGCATGGTAAGGTTTTTATGGCACAGGAGGATGTCATCCATGTAAAGGAGCAAAATTAAAGAGGGGAATTGTTCCCTCACTGGCAAAAGAGCTTCTTGCACATAAAGTTGGCACATTGTAGGACTATTGGACATTCCCTGTGGTAAGACCTTCCATTGATACCTCTTATCAGGTTCCATGTGATTAATAGAGGGGATGGTAAAGGCAAATCTGGGCCTATCCCTTGGACACAAAGGTATAGAAAAGAAACAATCTTTAATATCTATAATAATTAAATTCCAGCCACGTGGTAAGGCGGAAAGTACAGGGAGACCCCTCTGTACCGGGCCAAATAAGTTCATTTGCTCATTAATGGCTCTGAGGTCATGGAGCAGTCTCCACTTTCCTGACTTTTTCTTAATTACAAAAATTGGAGTATTCCAAGGTGAGGTAGATGGTTCAATATGGCCTAGTTTTAATTGTTCCTCTACCAGTTGAATCACAGCTTCCAGTTTTTCAGAGGATAGGGGCCATTGAGGAACCCACACTGGATCCCCTGTTTTCCATGGTATGGGTCGTGCTGCCCCAATGGCCCCTAGGGAAAACCCAGACCCTGTCTGTCTTGGTTTCCATTAGGTAAGATGGGCTCTATCCTTCCCTGTTCTTGATGTCCTAACCCTTTTCCTTCTTTATAACCCATCTTTGTCATGATATTTTTTGCTTTAGCTGAATACCCTCTCGATGGGGCGTTTTCATTGGACAAAATAAGGCTCAAATGCTGCATAATATCCCTTCCCCAGAGGTTAACCGGGAGTGGGAGCACATAAGGTATGAATTTCCCTTGCTGCCCTTCAGAGGATTCCCACGTCAAGGCAATGGAGCTTATAGTGGGACATGATTGATAACCTAGGCCCTGTAATGAATGAGATGACTCTGTGGTGGGCCATGCTTTGGGCCACCAATGTGTAGAAATTATACTTTTATCTGCTCCGGTATCAAGGATGCCTTCAAACTCTTTTCCGTTGATCTTAAGGCGGAGCTTAGGTCTATCATTCAAAGATACAACCAAATAGGCAGAATCATTTCCCGAGGAGCCCATTTTCTTTATCTCAGGTCCTGCAAATTTCTCCCTGGTATTATCAGGGAGGAGCAGCAGCTGAGCTATCCTATCTCCTTTACTAATAGAAAAAACGCCCTTAGGGCTTGAGCACAGGACCTGTATTTCAGGGGAATGTTGACAATCCATAACTCCAGGGTGGACTACTAAGCCCTGCAAGGTGAGTGAACCCCGGCCGAGAATAAGGCCCATGGTTCCCGGGGGCAAGGATGGTATAGGCTCCACTGGCACCGGCTGAATACTCATTTGAGGCATTAGTAGGAAGTCGGAGGCGGCACGCAAGTCCACCCTTGTGGGTCTTCCTGGGTCGCCTCTCTGACTGCTTCCTGGGTCCTGACAAACCGGTTCCCATATCTTTGAGGGCCCTGGGACCGAGGGCCCGATGACCCGTTTTTTGGCACATCAGCTGATTGACTATCAGGTGGGGGAAGGAGTCTGCCCTTTATATCCCTCACAGAGCGACACTGGTCGGCTCTATGATAACTCTTGCCACACTTAGAGCAAAGAGTGAGAGTCCCCCCCTGTTTATCTGGAGCTCTGCAATCTTTCTTAAGATGCCCAGGCTTTCCGCAGTTAAAACATGTCCTCTGATCATTTCTGCCCACGGAGCGGTTTTGGGATTGGAGGATGGCGGCCACTAAGCCTGCATTGGTGAGAGGTCCCCCAAGCTCCCGACAAACCCTGAGCCAGTCTTGTAAGCCTTTGTTCTTTCTTGGGGCTATGGCCGCTCGGCACTCCTGTGTGGCTTGCTCATAAATGAGCTGTTCTACCAGAGGTGCGGCTTGCTCTGAATCTCCAAAAATACGCTCTGCTGCCTCTGTCATTCTGGCCACAAAATCTGAGAAGGACTCCTGAGGTCCCTGGACGATCTTTGTTAGTTGTCCAGTGGCTTCACCTGCTCGGGAGAGCGCCTTCCAGGCCCTAATAGCCGTGGAGGAAATTTGGGCATAAGCTCCCCAATGGTAGTTTGTTTGATCAGCAGAATAAGCTCCCTGACCCGTTAACAAGTCAAAAGTCCAATCTCTCTGCTCTGGAGTCAAAGCAGCTGCGTTTGCTCGGGCCTGCGCTTGTGCAGCCTCTTGCCATAGAGCTCTCCATTCCATATATTTGCCCATACTAGGGAGAGCGGCTTTTACAATCATTTGCCAGTCGGCAGGAGTTAGTGCCATGCCGGCAAGCCTGTCTAACTGCACCAAGGTAAAATTAGCATTGGTTCCATATTTACGGACCGACTCGGCAAGCTCTTTAATCTGTACATATTCTACCGGAGCGTGGACACGCCCACCCTTGGCTCCTTCAAAGACCGGAAATGTCTGTTGTATTTTCCTTTGTTCCTCTCTGGGAATGAATGAGTCTGCGCATTGCCTCTCTGCGCATTGTCTCTCTGCGCAGGGCTGACGCACTACGCAGGGCGGGGGCTCCGCATAGGGCGGAAGTGCACCTTGAAGCCGACTGCCCGGAGGCCAAGCAGCAAACTGGCCTTCGCCAGCCACTTTTGGCTTTTTCCTTAACTGATTAGCTAGCACTGTATCTGGCTGGTACCCTTTTCCTTCATAATGAGCTGCTTCTTCCTCCCAGTCTGTTTCTTCAGTGGAGAATTCGTCATCTGATTCAGAGCTACCAAGAGCTGGCTCCTTGAGCTCATCTAGTGATGAGTATCTCCTAGAGACCTCCGCTAATTGATCTTTTTTCTTTTCTTTTTTCTTTTCCTTCCTTCTAATCTCTCCCCAGGTATTCTTACCTGACCTTAACTTTTCCTCGGGTTCAAGACCCTTGGAAAGGCCTGTATACTTAGTTTGTGTACCATATTTCCTCTTTGCTCCTACTCTCTCTCCCCGCTTTACTTCTGATAGATTGTCTCGAATTTCGTCCAGAATCCGCCCTGCCTTAACCACTTGATAACATGTGAAAAGGAACAAAAGGGCTTCTAACACTAGAAAAAGTTCAAGGCCAAACATACCTTGTAAAGCTATTTCCCACTTTACTTCTGATAGACTGTCTTGAATTTCGTTAGAAAGTTCAAGACCAGACTTACCTTGTAAAGCTGTACTCACTGGTACCCCTGTTCCCCAGCTGAAGAGTTCTGAATTCACGCAGTTGAATCCTTCTCAACAGTCTGTTTTACGGGAACACTTCATTACCGTGACCCGCAGTTCTGGTTCCGGAATGAAGAATCTTCCTTGCACCGGTGATGGTTAACTCCCGTCCCGAGTTTTCTTGTCCCGGGTTTTTTCGTCCCGGGTTCTTTCTTCCGGGGTTTTCGGCACCAACTCTTACACGCGTTCACGACCGGCCAGGAAAGACGCAGCAAACCAGAATCTTCTGCGGCAAAACTTTATTGCTTACATCTTCAGGAGCAAGAGAGCAAAACCAAAAGCAAAAGCGAAACCCCGTCCCTCTTAAGGAGAGTTATCCTTCGCCTAGGACGTATCACTCCCTGATTGGCTGCAGCCCATGGCCGAGTTGTCGTCACGGGGAAGGCAGAGCACATGTAGTGGAAAACTACCCTTGGCACATGCGCAGATTATTTGTTTACCACTTAGAACACAGGATGTCAGCGCCATCTTGTAACGGCGAATGTGAGGGCGGCTCCCCACAACCTGCCACTGAGATTTTTGTTTAATAAACAATGACTTCTAAAAGTCATATTATCTAACCATGCAGGGCATCTCTTTTATAACTCTATTTGTAAATTAGCTATTTTTCTGCTGTTTTATTCACAATAGATGAATAGAATCAGACCAGATATACAGTAACAGAAGAATAGATAATGAAAATGTGGTACATATGCACAATGGAATTTTATTTAGCTATATATAAAATAAAAATATAGATTTTTCTAGGAAATGAATGGAACTGGAAAAATATATTAAGTGAAGTATGCCAGGCCCAGAAAGAAATGTGCTGCATGTTGTCTCTCAGATGCAGATCCTAGCTTCATCTTGTCAGATAAGAGTGTTGAATACCTGTAGAAGCCAGAAAATTGGGAAGAGCCATGGGAATATGGAATGCCTTGAGGGAGAGGGAATAGTAGAGCATAGGTTATAGGAGGGGAAAGGGGGAAGTTTGGTGTTGGTAAGGAACAAGAGGAGAGGAGGAGATCAGAGGATGGCGAGACCAGGCTAACAACAATGAAAGATATATGAAAGAGCCCTGTGTTAATGAACTGCACTATAAGCCAATTAATAACTATAACATGAAATTTTAATTCAAGATTATATTTAAGAAAACATAGTTTTAGTATATGGTATTGTAATATGGATCTATTTCTTTACACACTTGACAGCACTGTGATTCATTGCTACTCACAGTGTCTTTAACTGTTTCAGGGTTTGTACCACCTTCATCTGTTGATAGGTCATTTCAGTTTATTTGCAAGGATCAAGCTGTAAAAAATTGATATGCTTTTAAATTTAGACATGTACAAACATATCAATAGTGAATTACATGTCAGTTTTAGTCATAACACACACACACACACACACACACACACACACACACACACACACACACACAGAAATTACTTTCCCCAAAGCCTCTAAAAACTAACTATATCAGAAGCCAGAGTGTGAGAGCACTTTCAATATGTGAAAAACTGAGGTTATTTTAATTTGATTATTTTCAATCTGGAAGTCAGGAGCAACATAAGCCATGGTGAGTAGTGACGTAGAACATATAGCATACACTTGTTAATAGCGTAGATTCTTCTTCCATAATTGCCTAATTCAAATCATTTTATCAACTGTGATGGTTTGTATGTGCTTGGCCCAGAGAATGGCACTATTAGAAGGTATGGCCCTGTTGGAGTAGGTGTGTCAATGTGGGTGTGGGCTTTAAGACCCTCATCCTAACTGCCTGGAAGCCAGTATTCTGCTAGCATTCTTCAGATGAAGATGTGGAACTCTCAGCTCCTCCTGCACCATTCCTGCTTGGATGTTGCCATATTACTGCCTTGATGATAATGAACTGATCCTCTGAACCTGTAAGCCAGCCCCAATTACATGTTGTCCTTTATAAGAGTTGCCTTGGTTATGGCGTCTGTTCACAGCATTAAACTCTAACTTAGACATCAACTATAGATTCTGCTCTAATCTTCTTTTGAAAATGCCCGAAGCCTGGCCAGATACTACACAAAAACTGCTCTGGACTGCAATGGGGTAAGGACACATGACTGTGTTTAACAAAATAGGGATTGGGAAGGCACAGACTAATCATGGCATTAGGGTTAATAACAAAAAAGTAAAGACGGGAGGATTCCTAATAGAATAGGAGGATAAGAGAAAAACGAATATGCAGTTAGTCCAAGGTAAGAGCTAACTCTATGCTCATATCTAAGGAGCTAGGAAACATAAGGGGCTAAAACCAGAGTGTGGATACCAAGCTCCACTTCCAGACCGGATATTTGTTACTATTTATAACCTTTGTCACACAGTGTTACTCTTTAAGAATGCTTAAATGTTACCTCTCCAAATAAGTTTCAATGGCTTCCAAACTAGTCACTCCTGATTACAATAGGTTTCATGGCAATATTTAGAATTACCTGATATTTTCTTATCTAGTTCATTATGTGCTTGTCAGTTTTTTTTATCTTCTCTATACTATCTCAATTTGATTATTTCCACTCTTAAACTCCTAAGCAATTTATGCCATGGTGGTTTAATTTCCTGATCACAGTGAGGTGGAACATATTATATTGCTTATTAATAGCATCATGATAGTTTTGTGCTCATAAATAACTAAGCCCTAAGAGAAAAAAATGTTGATTTGCTAAAGATGTTTCACAGATCCTAAAACAATACAAAAACTAGGCACATGCTTGACAAATGTGTAACTGAAGTAATGTTTGACTAGATGGATGGATGATGAAGCAAGATCCACACAAATTTAAGCATTAAGGTATAGGCCTGAAAAAAGAGAACATTGCTTAAGTTATTCATGAGGTAGCTTAGGTCTACCAGAGCATACTCAGCAGAATATAGATATTATCTTAGAAGTAGAAGCTAAACCTGTGTTTTACGACCTTAAGTACACAAAAAGGGGGGGGGGGGATTGGCAGGAATCCAACAAAGAGAGTTAACTGAGGAAAGAACTGTTGGTGCTTAGCTACAGGAGTGCCTTATTATTGTCTGACATATTTGTAACTATATATTTGGTCTATGTATTTGGTAACTATTTATAAATATGTATTTGGTCTTTTGGATCTTGATATAGAGACCCTATAAACATAGTATATATCTATAGCCCATTGCAAATGAATGTGAGGCCAGAATCTACATTTGGTGTGTAAAGTGGAATGAATCTCTCCCAAAACTATTGTATCTAATGAAGACTTTAGGTACAAGCATCAAAATTTAATTCATTTTTTGACCACAAAGCAGATACTATAAAAGTTGGAAAATTTGGCCATTGGTAGGTAAATACCCAAATATTTGTTGTAACACTTACTGTAAGTGGTGAAATGTTCACTTAGTCTCAAGGATCATACAGTTGACAGAAATTTGGATATACAAATAAGCGTGCCCTTTTCCAGGAGAATGCAAAAAGTCCACTGGAAAGCAGTCACTACATAGCTGTCTAAGTAAACTTCAGGATGGTTTCTGCAGTTAAATTTCAGAGTATTTCCTCCCCAAAGCTCCAGATTCTAGTTCATTGTTTGAGAGTCAGGAAAGTCCCATCCTAAACAAAAGATTACTTTACAGTGGAACCTTAAGAGGTAAGAAAAATTACTTCTGATTAATCTACTGCCATTCCTTCCTCAAACCATTATCACCCACATTACAGATTTTTTTCTTATACGTTTATTGTTTTTGGTTGAATCTCAATTACACTATATATTTTTGAGACAAGGTAACTGGCCTCAAACTCATTGCTATCATCCTGCCTCTGTCTCCCAAGTGCTGGAATTACATGCTTTTGTCACTATGAATAGTTTTACTCCCATGAATTTTGAGTGGGTATTCCAAACAAACAAAAAAATTCTGAAAAAAAAATAACAAATATTCTCCATGCATCAATATTCAAAGGAATAAAATCTTGTGTTGCTTTCCTGCTTTCAAAAGAGTATTTCATTATTTCTTCCTCCTTGTGCTAGGCTGTGTTCTATTACTAGAACAAATGCCTGAGAGAAATAATGTAACAGACAGATTTACACTGGCTAACAGTTTCAAAGGTTTAGGGCCAAGGTCAGCTAGCTCTAGTGCTTTGGACCTGAAGTGAGGCAAAGAATCACCAGGGAGAATATGTGGTCTATGATAAATAAGGGAAGTAGAAGGAAGGCCCTGGACACATGTTAGACCCTTCAAAGACACAACACACCCAGTGACTACTTCCTCCAACATATCCCACCTAGCAGTCTAGGTAGCTATGAATTCATCAGTGAATCCATTGGCTAAGGTAAAATATACATGATTCAAATACCTCTCAACAGGGACAACAGCTATAGAACACATATTCAGTATACAAGACTTTCTCAAGGACACAGAGAAAAGATCCCTCTGAGCACAGTGGCAGGCTCCCCTGGAGTACATAAGGCATCTCATTGTTCTTCTCCACATCCTGGTCATTTGCCTTCACATGAACCTGTGGACATCTGCCACCATGTCATAAGAATATCCTTCTTGATTCCTTGGGTAAATATTCTGAATTCAGTGCCAGGATGACCTTTAGATGATTAAGAACTGTGCTGTTCCCTGACTGCCTCCCTGTACCTTGCCCCTTTCCAGGTCAGTGCTTTTTGTCATACTTGCTGATGACTATGACAGCATTTTGAAGTATTTATTCAGGGATCTGCACCAGACTTAAGGACATGCTGGTAGTTTGATTCTAGTGTTGATGTTCAGTGCTCATTGCAAAGTCAGAACAGCAGCTCTTAATAAAAACAACCATTTTTGTAGTAAAATAATTTTTGCCTAATCTCAAGAATCTTTTCAACAAAAAGTCTTTTCTGATCCAAGAACAGGGTATAGAAAATTTTCACTGAGAGTTGAAAGAACTCTGAAAATCTATACAAATAGGCCTCATGAAATATTACTAACCCCACTCCTGTCCCTCCCCAACCCCTCCCTGACTATGGAACACATCTTCTCTAGATAAAAATGTTACTAGAAATGCTTGACTTGACTCTAATTATGATAAGTCTTCAAATAAAACACCAGTAGTGGACATTTTTATAAAGGGGCCTAAATTTTACTCCTGAGTTTGTAAATGTCTTAAGAAATAAAGTTAGTGAGAATTGCTCTGGAATAAAGAACACATGGAAAAAAAACACTTAAAATGAATATATAATATGTGTGTGGTGTAAGATGAATTGTGAATTGCATACCTTTCTTGGACAAAACATCATAATACCAGACACATTTTTAAAGAAAAGAAAGCATTGCATATATGCTGGATTTAAATAATTAAAGCCTGTTCTCTGGGGCAGGCATTGTAATACAGGTGCTTGTAATGCTTGAACTCTTGTAATGCTTGTACTCTGAACTACATAAGAAGACCATATTACCAAAAACAAAAGCAATAATATTAATAATAATAACAACAACAAATTATTCACTTAGCATGTACTTAAATTTTGATAGAAAATACTTAGTTTTACAAAAATTCATTGGTGAATATTTAATGGTATGAGAAAACATTGTATCTGCTCTTCAATTAACATCTGAAACCTCCAAAGTAAGGGCATCAATACTTCAAGTAAAGTACATGTACAGACACTCAGGTGAAGACGTACATCTGAGCTCAACCATGAGGTCAGCAATAGAGATATGTTTGAAGTTGCCTTCAAATGATTTCTACCTTCAGTTTTTCAAATAGTGCCATGTATGCCCACATACAGTCAAGAGGCAACAAATTCCTTAGGAAACATTTCCCAGTCTATCAAGCACATATTTTATGAGCATAGAAAAGTAACTATTGTTTAGTACCTTGAAACTTGGTATGAAATAATGAAATAATGCAGTAATAAAAATCTGAAAAGGAACAAGGTAAATAGCAGCAATAACTGATAATGAGTGTGAGTGAGCAGCAGGGCTACAATCCTCTGTGGCACTCAGCCCCTGTCTTCTTTTAAGGAAAGCTCTGCATGATGTCTCTGCATCCAGTCCTACAGGTCCACCCTCCTCAGAGAGAAGAGACATAGACTCCAAATATTCCTAAGAATGAAGCAATGCTTCATTGACAGATTCCTTCTTGCCATACGTCACAAAGGTCCATGATTCTGAAGAAAAGCCTCATTTAATGATGACAAAACAGTCCCCAGTGTAGCTGCAAGAGGGAAAGAAAATTTTTAAAATGTGTCTAAACTTATATTGAAGAAAAATTTCATTTCAACTAACAACTGCTTCACTGTCTTTGTAAGATGAACTCTATAATAGACATGGGGACTGACTGACTACTAGACTGTACTTCATGCAAAAGTGATGATTCTGGGGAGATGTTGGCTGGACAGGAGGTAAAAAGAAAGTTCTATTTTTTGGAAAAAATGTGAAAGATGATAACTCTATGAAGAAAATTAATCATGCCAATATGATGAAAGTGGTCAGAAAAAAATTACAATCTTTCTTTTATATTTGAGTATATGAAAGATAATCTCTATCAAAACAAAACTAGGCAAAAAAAAAAAAAAAAAAAAAAAACCAACCCCAAACCCCAAAACTAAAAAACTATTCCCTGAGCCAGTCATGAGGAATACTATGCATAAAATACTTCCAGAGCCAGCCCTCATCAGTTCACATAGCTGTTTTTGATAGGAACGTGAAACTTGAAAAACAGGTAAAAATTTTTGATTTGGGACTTGCAAAAGAATCTGACAAACCACATTTCATATCTAAGGTTTTGTAAAGAATTTCATTGTATGGGACAATGAGCATGGTTCAAGAGGTAAAGGTGCTTGGCATTAATGTTGAGGTTTTAAATTTGACCAACAAGACCCACATAGGACAGAGAAGGAGAGGGACAGAGAGAGAGAGAGAGAGAGAGAGAGAGAGAGAGAGAGAGAGAGAGAGAGAGAGAAAGAGAAACTCCTATAAGTTAACCATTGACCTTTACATAAATACTTTGGCATACTCTTGCCCCCTCCAAAAAATAGATAAATAAAACTGTAACTAATACCAGGTAATACAGTTTAGGATAGGAATGTGTAATTGGGATTCAAAGAAATAACTGACAATATCCAGGCATTGAACTAGCCATATTTTCTTTTTTTTTCCATTTTTATTAGGTATTTAGCTCATTTACATTTCCAATGCTATACCAAAAGTCCCCCATACCCACCCACCCCCACTCCCCTACCCACCCACTCCCCCTTTCTGGCCCCGGCGTTCCCCTGTACTGGGGCATATAAAGTTTGCTTGTCCAATGGGCCTCTCTTTCCAGTGATGGCCGACTGGGCCATCTTTTGATACATATGCAGCTAGAGTCAAGAGCTCCGGGGTACTGGTTAGTTCATAATGTTGTTCCACCTATAGGGTTGCAGAACCCTTTAGCTCCTTGGGTACTTTCTCTAGCTCCTCCATTGGGAGCCCTGTGATCCATCCATTAGCTGACTGTGAGCATCCACTTCTGTGTTTGCTAGGCCCCGGCATAGTCTCACAAGAGACAGCTACATCTGGGTCCTTTCAATAAAATCTTGCTAGTATATGCAATGGTGTCAGCGTTTGGATGCTGATTATGGGGTGGATGCCTGGATATGGCAGTCTCTACATGGTCCATCCTTTCATCTCATCTCCAAACTTTGTCTTTGTAACTCCTTCCATGGGTGTTTTGTTCCCAATTCTAAGGAGGAGCGTAGTGTCCACACTTCAGTCTTCATTCTTCTTGAGTTTCATGTGTTTAGCAAATTGTATTTTATATATTGGGTATCCTAGGTTTGGGGCTAATATCCACTTATCAGTGAGTACATATTGTGTGAGTTCCTTTGTGAATGTGTTAGCTCACTCAGGATGATGCCCTCCAGGTCCATCCATTTGGCTAGGAATTTCATAAATTCATTCTTTTTAATAGCTGAGTAGTACTCCATTGTGTAGATGTACCACATTTTCTGTATCCATTCCTCTGTTGAGGGGCATCTGGGTTCTTTCCAGCTTCTGGCTATTATAAATAAGGCTGCTATGAACATAGTGGAGCATGTGTCCTTCTTACCAGTTGGGGCAACTTCTGGATATATGCCCAGGAGAGGTATTGCTGGATCCTCCGGTAGTACTATGTCCAATTTTCTGAGGAACCGCCAGACTGATTTCCAGAGTAGTTGTACAAGCCTGCAATCCCACCAACAATGGAGGAGTGTTCCTCTTTCTCCACATCCACGCCAGCATCTGCTGTCACCTGAATTTTTGATCTTAGCCATTCTGACTGGTGTGAGGTGGAATCTCAGGGTTGTTTTGATTTGCATTTCCCTGATGATTAAGGATGTTGAACATTTTTTCAGGTGCTTCTCTGCCATTCGGTATTCCTCAGGTGAGAATTCTTTGTTCAGTTCTGAGCCCCATTTTTTAATGGGGTTATTTGATTTTCTGAAGTCCACCTTCTTGAGTTCTTTATATATGTTGGATATTAGTCCCCTATCTGATTTAGGATAGGTAAAGATCCTTTCCCAATCTGTTGGTGGTCTTTTTGTCTTATTGACAGTGTCTTTTGCCTTGCAGAAACTTTGGAGTTTCATTAGGTCCCATTTGTCAATTCTCGATCTTACAGCACAAGCCATTGCTGTTCTGTTCAGGAATTTTTCCCCTGTGCCTATACCTTCAAGGCTTTTCCCCACATTCTCCTCTATAAGTTTCAGTGTCTCTGGTTTTATGTGAAGTTCCTTGATCCTCTTAGATTTGACCTTAGTACAAGGAGATAAGTATGGATCGATTCGCATTCTTCTACACGATAACAACCAGTTGTGCCAGCACCAATTGTTGAAAATGCTGTCTTTCTTCCACTGGATGGTTTTAGCTCCCTTGTCGAAGATCAAGTGACCATAGGTGTGTGGGTTCATTTCTGGGTCTTCAATTCTATTCCATTGGTCTACTTGTCTGTCTCTATACCACTACCATGCAGTTTTTATCACAATTGCTCTGTAGTAAAGCTTTAGGTCTGGCATGGTGATTCCACCAGAAGTTCTTTTATCCTTGAGAAGAGTTTTTGCTATCCTAGGTTTTTTGTTATTCCAGACGAATTTGCAAATTGCTTTTTCCAATTCGTTGAAGAATTGAGTTGGAATTTTGATGGGGATTGCATTGAATCTGTAGATTGCTTTTGGCAAGATAGCCATTTTTACAATGTTGATCCTGCCAATCCATGAGCATGGGAGATCTTTCCATCTTCTGAGATCTTCTTTAATTTCTTTCTTCAGAGATTTGAAGTTTTTATCATACAGATCTTTCACTTCCTTAGTTAGAGTCACGCCAAGATATTTTATATTATTTGTGACTATTGAGAAGGGTGTTGTTTCCCTAATTTCTTTCTCAGCCTGTTTATTCTTTGTATAGAGAAAGGCCATTGACTTTTTTGAGTTTATTTTATATCCAGCTACTTCACCGAAGCTGTTTATCAGGTTTAGGAGTTCTCTGGTAGAATTTTTAGGGTCACTTATATATACTATCATATCATCTGCAAAAAGTGATATTTTGACTTCCTCTTTTCCAATTTGTATCCCCTTGATCTCCTTTTGTTGTCGAATTGCTCTGGCTAATACTTCAAGTACTATGTTGAAAAGGTAGGGAGAAAGTGGGCAGCCTTGTCTAGTCCCTGATTTTAGTGGGATTGCTTCCAGCTTCTCTCCATTTACTTTGATGTTGGCTACTGGTTTGCTATATATTGCTTTTATCATGTTTAGGTATGGGCCTTGAATTCCTGATCTTTCCAAAACTTTTATCATGAATGGGTGTTGGATCTTGTCAAATGCTTTTTCTGCATCTAACGAGATGATCATGTGGTTTTTGTCTTTGAGTTTGTTTATATAATGGATTACATTGATGGATTTTCGTATATTAAATCATCCCTGCATCCCTGGAATAAAACCTACTTGGTCAGGATGGATGATTGCTTTAATGTGTTCTTGGATTCGGTTAGCGAGAATTTTATTGAGGATTTTTGCATCGATATTCATAAGAGAAATTGGTCTGAAGTTCTCTATCTTTGTTGGGTCTTTCTGTGGTTTAGGTATCAGAGTAATAGTGGCTTCATAAAATGAGTTGGGTAGAGTACCTTCTACTTCTATTTTGTGAAATAGTTTGTGCAGAACTGGAATTAGATCTTCTTTGAAGGTCTGATAGAACTCTGCACTAAACCCGTCTGGTCCTGGGCTTTTTTTGGTTGGGAGACTATTAATAACTGCTTCTATTTCTTTAGGGGATATGGGACTGTTTAGATGGTCAACTTGATCCTGATTCAACTTTGGTACCTGGTATCTGTCCAGAAATTTGTCCATTTCGTCCAGGTTTTCCAGTTTTGTTGAGTATAGCCTTTTGTAGAAGGATCTGATGGTGTTTTGGATTTCTTCAGGATCTGTTGTTATGTCTCCCTTTTCATTTCTGATTTTGTTAATTAGGATTTTGTCCCTGTGCCCTTTAGTGAGTCTAGCTAAGGGTTTATCTATCTTGTTGATTTTCTCAAAGAACCAACTCCTCGTTTGGTTAATTCTTTGAATAGTTCTTCTTGTTTCCACTTGGTTGATTTCACCCCTGAGTTTGATTATTTCCTGCCGTCTACTCCTCTTGGGTGAATTTGCTTCCTTTTTTTTCTAGGGCTTTTAGATGTGTTGTCAAGCTGCTAGTATGTGCTCTCTCCCGTTTCTTCTTGGAGGCACTCAGAGCTATGAGTTTCCCTCTTAGAAATGCTTTCATTGTGTCCCATAGGTTTGGGTACGTTGTGGCTTCATTTTCATTAAACTCTAAAAAGTCTTTAATTTCTTTCTTTATTCCTTCCTTGACCAAAGTATCATTGAGAAGAGTGTTATTCAGTTTCCACGTGAATGTTGGCTTTCCATTATTTATGTTGTTATTGAATATCAGTCTTAGGCCATGGTGGTCTGATAGGATACATGGGACAATTTCAATATTTTTGTATCTGTTGAGGCCTGTTTTGTGACCAATTATATGGTCAATATTGGAGAAGGTTCCGTGAGGTGCTGAGAAGAAGGTATATCCTTTTGTTTTAGGATAAAATGTTCTGTAGATATCTGTCAGGTCCATTTGTTTCATAACTTCTGTTAGTTTCACTGTGTCCCTGTTTAGTTTCTGTTTCCACGATCTGTCTATTGAAGAAAGTGGTGTGTTGAAATCTCCCACTATTATTGTGTGAGGTGCAATGTATGCTTTGAGCTTTACTAAAGTGTCTTTAATGAATGTGGCTGCCCTTGCATTTGGTGCGTAGATATTCAGAATTGAGAGTTCCTCTTGGAGGATTTTACCTTTGATGAGTATGAAGTGTTCCTCCTTGTCTTTTTTGATAACTTTGGGTTGGAAGTCGATTTTATCCGATATTAAAATGGCTACTCCAGCTTGTTTCTTCAGTCCAGTTGCTTGGAAAATTGTTTTCCAGCCTTTCACTCTGAGGTAGTGTCTGTCTTTTTCCCTGAGATGGGTTTCCTGTAAGCAGCAGAATGTTGGGTCCTGTTTGTGTAGCCAGTCTGTTAGTCTATGTCTTTTTATTGGGGAATTGAGTCCATTGATATTAAGAGATATTAAGGAAAAGTAATTGTTGCTTCCTTTTATTTTTGTTGTTAGAGTTGGCATTCTGTTCTTGTGGCTGTCTTCTTTTTGGTTTGTTGAATGATTACTTTCTTGGTTGTTCTTGGGCGTGATTTCCGTTCTTGTATTGCTTCTTTTCTGTTATTATCCTTTGAAGGGCTGGATTCGTGGAAAGATATTGTGTGAATTTGGTTTTGTCGTGGAATACTTTGGTTTCTCCATCTATGGTAATTGAGAGTTTGGCCGGGTATAGTAGCCTGGGCTGGCATTTGTGTTCTCTTAGTGTCTGTATAACATCTGTCCAGGCTCTTCTGGCTTTCATAGTCTTTGGTGAAAAGTCTGGTGTAATTCTGATAGGCCTTCCTTTATATGTTACTTGACCTTTCTCCCTTACTGCTTTTAATATTCTATCTTTATTTAGTGCATTTGTTGTTCTGATTATTATGTGTCGGGAGGAATTTCTTTTCTGGTCCAGTCTATTTGGAGTTCTGTAGGCTTCTTGTATGATCATGGGCATCTCTTTCTTTATGTTTGGGAAGTTTTCTTCTATTATTTTGTTGAAGATATTAGCTGGCCCTTTAAGTTGAAAATCTTCATTCTCATCAATTCCTATTATCCGTAGGTTTGGTCTTCTCATTGTGTCCTGGATTACCTGGATGTTTTGAGTTAGGATCCTTTTGCATTTTGTATTTTCTTTGACTGTTGTGTCGATGTTCTCTATGGAATCTTCTGCACCTGAGATTCTCTCTTCCATTTCTTGTATTCTGTTGCTGATGCTCGCATCTATGGTTCCAGATCTCTTTCCTAGGGTTTCTATCTCCAGCGTTGCCTCGCTTTGGGTTTTCTTTATTGTGTCTACTTCCCTTTTTAGTTCTAGTATGGTTTTGTTCACTTCCATTACCTGTTTGGATGTGTTTTCCTGTTTTTCTTTAATGACTTCTACCTGTTTGGCTGTGTTTTCCTGCTTTTCTTTAAGGGCCTGTAACTCTTTAGCAGTGCTCTCCTGTAATTCTTTAAGTGACTTATGAAAGTCCTTCTTGATGTCCTCTATCATCATCATGAGAAATGTTTTTAAATCTGTGTCTAGATTTTCGGTTGTGTTAAGGTGCCCAGGACTAGATGGGGTGGGAGTGCTGCGTTCTGATGATGGTGCGTGGTCTTGATTTCTGTTAGTAGGATTCTTACGTTTGCCTTTCGCCATCTGGTAATCTCTGAAGCTAGCTGTTTTAGTTGTCACTGTTAAGAGCTTGTTCTTCAGGTGACTCTGTTAGCCTCTATAAGCAGACCTGGAGGGTAGCACTCTCCTTAGTTTCAGTGGGCAGAGTATTCTCTGCAGGCAAGCTCTCTTCTTGCAGGGCAGGTACCCAGATATCTGGTGTTCGAACCGGACTCCTGACAGGAGTTGTGTTCCACTCACCAGAGGTCTTAGGATCCCGTGTGGAATCCTGTGTGGGCCCTTGCGGGTGTCAGGCGACTCCGCTGGCAAGGTAGCCGGGGCTCGAGTGGAGCGGAAGGGGCTTGTGCCCCAGATCAGGCCCGGGTATCCTGCTTCCCTATGTACTGCAGTCTCAGGTTCCGCGTGATTGGATTGGGGCAGGCGCTGTGTTCCACTCACCAGAGGTCTTAGGATCCCGTGGGGAGTCCTGTGTGGGCCCTTGCGGGTGTTGGGCGAGACTCTGCTGGCAAGGTAGCCCGGGGCTCGAGTGGAGCGGAAGGGGCTTGTCTAGCCATATTTTCTAATTAGGTGTTAGCGTCTATCCCGAGCTTATCCCCGTCCCGCGGGAAATAAACACAGGACACACCAGATTCTTCCACGGTTAACTTTTACTTCTATATCATATTGAGGTAGATAAAGAAGGCTCAGAAAGTGTGTGGCTTAAATACTTTTGGTGACGTGTCTAAACTAGGACTGGTAGCAACACCCATGATCCTCATGCACCCTGGGGATAGGTTAAAGCCCCCAGGGGTTGGGCAAAAGCCCCGGAGACAGACTGGTGACTTTGGCAGGCTGTGCTCTTGCAGCTTCGCACAAAGAGGTTTAGCACCATCTAGTGGCGGCACATATATTGCAGCCCTTTACAAGCATCCTCTCCCTCTTCCATTTCCCCCTTCTACTCTCCCCCTCGCCTTCTACTCCACCTTCCCTTTTATCTAGGTTCCCAAACTGACTGTAAGTAAGCAGTTGTAATTGTAAAAACCAAAGTCATATTTAGATGAACTGGATCCTATGCCTCTTCCAGATATTTTTAAGCAGTTAGTCAATGCTCCTCCCTGGCCTCTGCTTCAGGTCCTTTCTCCAGGTTCCTGCCCTGGGTTCCTGCCCAGACTCCCATTCATGATGAACTGTAAGATGTGAAGTAATATAAGCCCTCTCTCATTCCAAGTTGCCTTGGGCTATAGTGTTTTTACATAGCAATAGAAAGAAAAACTAGGACTCTGCGTATCTTTAAAACATCCCAACTAAGCCAGTTGGAATAATGGGTTGTAAGGGGTCACGCTGTCTTCACAAAAGAATTTAGAAGCTGTAATTTCAGAGCCTCCCTTCCCACAAAGCCAAGTGTGGGTATTTTAAAATAAAAGAGAAAAAAAATGGGATGAAGAAATAGATCAGCAGTTAAGAACACTGGCTACTGTTCCAGAAGACTAAGGTTCAGCACCCAGCAAACACGTAGTAGCTTTCTGTAGCTCCAGGCCCAGAGGATCAGACACCGTCTTCTGGTCTCTAGTAGCACTGCACAAATGGTACAGATATTCATACAGGCAAAAACATCACACAAAAATTAAAAAAAAAACTAAGTTGATTTGAAAAAAAGATAAACAGCACTGTTTGAAACACTCAAAGTCCATGCAGGTGTAAATTCCAAGAACATGTCTTCTACATGCAGTGGAAAGAATGTAAATTTGTTTTATTAGATAATTAGTTCTTTTTACCACATTCCATCCCATGGAAGCAGAATTTTCTTTCAAAAGTAGTCACATATAAACCATAGAAACTGTACTACACATAGTCAGAGACAATAATTCTTCAAAAGAGCTGGCTTAGCCAGAAAAGCTACTTAGCAATACAGGTGCCACAGCTTCAGAATATACCAAGAGTATACACACTGATCAGGGCCAGTTTTCAGAAAGTACTCAACAATCCCACAGCAAACACTAAATAGTTCAGCTACACAAAATTGTCCCTGAAATGCTTCGGAACTCAGACTGGGTGAATCTTTGTGGAGGCCACCAGTATCTTCACTATAAAGCATCCTAAAGCACCTTTCCACAGAGGTAATGCAAGTTCCTGACCCTGGGAAGTATCTATGGACATCCATTTCTCTTCTGAGTTTGGGAAGAAAACAGGAGAAATGGGTAAAGAAAAAAAAGATCTCCTATTTTATTTATTTCCTAAAAGTGAAATGCATTTCTAAGCATTGTTGCCCACAGTGTTGATACCTGGGTAGGACTTTACAGTCTATTGAATAGGCTATGTATGTCTCAAGTATTTATCTACAAATTAATAAATTAATAGTTAAATTGGATGAGAGTTTTATTCTAATTTTCTGTGTTTCAGCCTAAGCTAGTCAATGCTACATCACCTTGTAGTTTTTGCCTAGCAGGATGTGGGATTCCTGGGCTGTTAGCTATTGGCTGATTTGACTAGAACTCTACTCTTCCACCTTAACAAAAACAGAAAGACTGTAACAATCTTTGTTTCTCTACATTGGAACAATGACATGTGATCAGTGGTTGAACAGAATGTCTTAGAAATAAATTTCTCTTCACTATGCAGTGAAGATTAGAATTATGTCTCCTGATCTCAATACAGAGTCTGCTTGACCTCAGCCAAACTGAATTTGTCCTGATTGGCAAACTCAATACCTTCAAGACTCCCATATGCATCATGCCAAGGTCCTACTGTCATCTCTTCATTAAGAATGTCCTCCAAACTTGTTGATATGTGTTCACGAATTCAGTTTCCGTGTTCGCTGCAGTCATAAAGCTGTTGTGAGCCAGCTGGCCCTCATGCACAATGGTGAAAATCACAAACTCAGCTCAGACCTCCACACTCATGCCACAGAGAAATTATGTTTAATTATCATAATAGGGGTTCACAGAGTGTATCTTTTTGGTTTTATTTCTAAACTGTTTTTAAATAAACATATTGCACTTAAGATTATTCTATTTAACCGTATAATTTGTATAATTTAACAATACATATTTAAAAGAGTAATCATTTCAGTGCTGGAGAGATGATTCACTGGATGGTATTCACTGGATGGATGATATTTCTCATCCAGAGGACAGGAGTTCAGATCCAGTATCCAAGTTAGAGTCTCATAGTCACACATAACTCCAGCTCCAGAATCTGACATGTGCTTTTGTCCTATGCAGGCTCATAAACAAGCACATAATCAAAAAAATTAAAATGGAGATATAGTTTTTCAAGAATAGCAGTGCCAAGTGTTATGTATTTGTGACTTTGTAATAACTATTAATGTAACTGATATCATCTTGTAAGCAGTTTCAAAGGTAAGTTATAAAAATAACAATATAATTCATGTAAAAATTCAGATTTCACATGTTGAAAATGATTAACTCTGGTCTACTGAGATGAAAATATGTTTTCTACAAAAGCTTAACAACTAGAGCTTGATCCCCAGGATTCACATGGTAGAGTAACAGCACAGAATCCTAACTCCTTCGAGCTGTCTTCTGGTACACATAAACAAACACACACACACACACACACACACACACACACACACCAATAAGTAAAATCAAATTAATTTTAAAACAATAGTTAAAGAGTAACTTGTCCTTGCCACATATGCATATTCTCCATTTTTAAAGTTGCAAAGCCAATAATGTTGCAAGTTCTTTGATATTTATGAAGAAAACAAATCAAAATCTGGCACTGGCTTTGGGGCTGGACATGGGACAAAAAAATGTAAGAAATATAGGAGTAAAATATGTGGCAAGACCCAGAGACTGTTCTACCTGGGGATTCATCCCATATACAGTTACCAAACCCAGACATGATTGTGGATGCCAAGAATGGCATGCTGAAAGGAGCCTGGTATTGCTGTCTTCTGAGAGGCCCTGCCAGAGCATTACAAATATAGAGGCAGATGTTATCAGCCAACTATTAGACTGAGCACGGGGTCCCTAATAGGGGAGTTAGAGAAGAGACTGAAGGAGTTGAAGGGATTATAGGAAGAATAACAATATCAACCAACCAGACCCCCCCCACCCCACCCCCCAAACTCCCAGGGACTAAGCCATCAACAAAGGAGTACACATGGCTCCAGCTGCATATGTAGCAGAGGATGGCCTTATCATGCATCAATGGAAGGGGAGGTCCTTGGTCCTATGAAGGCTCGATAGTTGCCCCAGTGTAGGGGAATTGAGTGCCGGGAGGTGGTAGTGGGTGGTTGGGTGGTAGAACACCTTCATAGAAGCAGGAAGAGGGAGAAAGCCATCGGGTGTTTACAGGAGGGAGGAAAACCGGGAAAGGGAATAACATTTGAAATGTAAATAAAGAAAATAAAACAATTTTTAAAAAAAATATGTGGCAAGACAGAAGCTTGAAAACCAGGACATAAAGGAAATTATATCACATGGAGTATCTTCTCCATAGCAAATGGAATCAAGCAGGGTTAACTTACCACTGGCTTCACAGGGGAAAATACTTTAAAACTATCTTACAAAAGAGTATCTCACATAGAGATTCTAGAAAGGAATTGGAAATTCAATAATAATAAAAAATAATGATATGAAAATTAGTAGATTATCTGAATAGGCATTGTTCAAAATATGATATATCAGTGATCCACACTATCCATGCAACTAATAGCCTTAACTGGAAGAAGTCAAAACCACAATGATCTATAATGCTATCTCAAAATGATTAGAATCAACAAAAAAAACTTACCAAATATGGCAAAAATGTACAGAAAAATTGGACCATTATAAACAATGAGAACATAAGCCAGTACAACAGTGTGGAGGATTTTCAAAAACCTAAAAAATAGAAATACAATATGAACCAGCTATCAAACTACTGCATCATATCCAAAGGAAATTAAATCTGTGAATCAAAGAGATACCTGTACTCATTCTAGTGGTAGCTCTGCTTATAATCATTAAGATAGAGAAAGAATCCAGAATCAATTTACAGATAAGTAGATAAAACATACATAATGGAATATTATTTTACCATAAAGAAACAGAATTGTATTATCTGTGCCAATAATAGCTGGACCATATTATGTTAATAAAAATTAGACATAGAAAAAAAAGATGGCAGAACAGAGTAGCATCTTGCAAAGAGAAGCAGAACTAGAGATGCAGCAGCAGTGAATTTGAGAGCATGGCCATGGCAGACAAAGAAACATGTTGAGGAAGGAGTGCATGGGGCAGTGGGTTGCAAATATAATTGCCATACCCAGGATACTGGTAGGGTAACTGGTGCCAAGAGCAGGGTGGTGTACAGCAGCCTGGAACATGCATAGGTCCTGGCCCCAGACACACTGTCCAACTGTAAGATCACCCTGACTCTGAGCAACAACAGGATATCCAAGGTGAAGAATGGTTCATTTTCTAGGTTAAGTTTCCTAGAAAGACTTCTATAATCCATGCTGCCACCAGAAACCAAATTGATGTCCAGGATCCATGCAGCCACTGGCTGTTATGCACAGTCAGTGTTATGCATCTTTTGAAGTGGTATCAAGGACTGCAAACTCATTACTGAAATGAGAGACATTGAAGGCTCCCCGCCTCCCCAACCCACCAAAACAGAAAAAGAAAAAAGAAAAAAATAGAAACAATTGAAACATGAAGCTCTTGAAGAGAATCCTTAAAAATAGTGATAAAGATGCTGAAGTATATAGCCCTTCACAGTTGACTGATGACTTATGGTAAGGGTGAGGGGTACAGGGTAAGTTGGGGAGGTGAGGAATGGATTGGGGACCGAGGGTGGGGAAAGTGGATGTAGTAGGGGTAGTGGGGGAGTGGTGGGTGGCACTCTTTAAGGAGATGACCACTGGTAGTTTGGGCAATGAGTATATGAGTAACACAAATTGAACTTAGTGAGGTTTATTTGGGGGTGGGGGTACAAGGGAGGGAGATTGGACCTGTGAGGAATAAGAAACAAGTGTAATCAGGGTGTATTGTACGTGATCAGGGTATATTGTATGAAGTTCCCAAAGAATTAATAAAAACATTATGTTGCTAGGGACAAAAAGAGAAAGAAGCAAAGCACATAAAGGTAAATACTCTATAATCTCATATGTGGATTCTTAAAAATATTAATCTCATGAAAATGGAGACTGCAATGTGGTCAACTAAAAGCCAGGGACTGTAGGAAAAAAGGGAAGGTATGAGAAGTTGTTTACCAAGTAGCAAAACGCAGTTGGAGAGGGGGACTATATCGCATTATTCTATATTCCCAAATCAGCAAATCAAAAGAGGAGGGAAAACTTACACTACCATGACAAAATAACAGGAACCAAGAAACGTTGCTCATGGATAATTTTCAACATCATTAGTCTCAGTTCCCCAATAAAAAAATACAGATGAACATATTTTACTAGGAAACAGGAACTATCCTGCTGCCGCCTCCATGAAAAATAACTTATTGTCAAAGATAAATATTACCTCAGAGTAAAAGGATGGAAAAAGATAATCCAAGTATAAGAAAGCAAGATATTAAAATGGTATAGCCATTTTAATATCTGACCAGATAAACTTCAACCCAAAACTAATCAGAAGAGATAGGGAAAGAAACTACATATTCATCAAAGGAAACATCCAGCAAGAAGCTATTGTAATTCAAAATGTTTACACATCAAACAAGTTCATAAAAGAAGCATCAATACAGTTATATCATATATTGACTCTCATATGTTAGTAGTGGATGACAATATCCCACTCTCATCAACAGACAGATCATCCAGACAAAAACTAAACAGAAACAAAAATCTAGAGCTAGATGAAACTATAAATCAAATGAGCCTAGGATATATCTACAGAACATTACCATCCAAAGACAAAAGAATATACCTTCTCAGCACTTCATGGAACCATCTCCAAAATGTGTTGGACCATATATTCAGACACAAAGTCAGCCTCAATGGATACAAGAAAAATAAAATAACACCCTGCATCTTATCTGAAAGCACAGATTAAAGCTGTATATCAACAACCACAGATACAACAAAAAGCTTACAAACTTATGGAAACTGAAAACTCTCTACTGAATGAAAATTGGGTCAAGATGGAAATTTAAAACTTTCTAGAATTGAATGGAAATGAATACACAACATCTCAAACTTATAGGAAACAATGAAGGCAGTTCTAAGAGGCAAGTTCATAGTACTAAGTACCTGCATTCAAAAAAAAAAAATTAGAGAAATCGTAGACTAAAAACCTAATGGCACACCTGAAAGCTCTAGAACAAAAAGAAGAAATAACACTCAAAATCATTAGACAGCAAAAAATTGTTGGAGTTCAAACCCAAGACAAATGGCCGAGTTACCTGTCTAACATATCATACCAACTGTTGGACTGAGCATGGGGTCCCCAATAGATGATTTAGAGAAAGAACTGAAGGAACTGAAGGGGTTTATAGCCCCATAGGAAGAACAACAATATCAACAACCAGACCCCCCAGAGTTCTCAGGGACGAAACTACCAACCAAAGAGTATATATACATGGAGGAACCCATGGCTCCAGCCACATATGTAGCAGAGGAGAGGCACTTGGCCCTGTGAAGGCCCTAGTTGTAGGGTAATTTCAAGGCAGGGAGGTAGGAATGTGTGGGTCAGTAGGGGAATACCTCATAGAAGCAGGAGGAAGGGGGCAAAGTAGGGGGTTTCCAGGGGGAAACAGGGAAAGGAGATAACCTTTGAAATGTAAATAAAGATTTCAGTTTTAATGTCCTTATGCAACTACTGAGTGTATGAATAAATGTGTGTCTGATTCTTGTGCTTTTCTTAGATTCTTTTCCTTCTGTTGGCTTTTTTTACCCAGCTTCAATAGCTGAAATTTTTATCTCACAGTGATAGTTTTTATTTTATCTCAATATAGATATATATATTGTTTTGTTTGTTTTTCGAGACAGGGTTTCTCTGTGTAGCCCTGGCTGACCTGGAACTCACTTTGTAGACCAGGCTGGTCTGGAATGCAGAAATCCAACTGCCTCTGCCTCCCAAATCCTGGGATTAAAGGCGTAAAACAACACTTACCGGCTTGTTTTATTTTAATGTTATGTCTTAGAAGCCCATACTTTTCCAATGAGAGACAGAAAGGGAATTTATCTTGATGGAAGCAGATCTGGAGGGAACTGGGAGGAGTAGAGGGAGGAGAACTGTAATCATGATAGAAAAGAATCTATTTTTCAATAAAGCAGAAAAAAATCTCTGTGATTTAATTTTAGTGAATAAGAATGACCAAGATTAATGAAACAAGACAGCTCATGATGGTGCGGATGTAGGCTAAGAGGAGCACTCATCCATTCTGAGGAGCAAAAACTCACCCAGTGACTTTGGAAATCAGTATGTGATTCCTCAGGAAGCACATGTGTGTCTTCTGTTTTTTCCTTGTTATTGCTTTTCCTCTGTTTACTTGTTTACTTTGTGTTATTCTGGTTTTTATGTTTGCTTATTGGCCTGTTTGTTTTCTATAGACAGAGAGAAAGAAGGTAAGTTGAATGTATGGGGAGGTGGAGAAGATCTAGGAGGAAATGAACGAGTGGAAACCATAATCAGAATATACCAGATGAAAAAAATATTTTCTATAAAAAAGTTTTGCTGCATAGAGTAATCTTGGTTGGCCGTCACTTCAAAAATTGGAATACATCATTCTACATTCTAGCTTTTAGAGTTTCTGTTTAAATAATCTCATGGCTTTTAATATAAAATTAATAATGTCATGGCTTGGTGTTTTTATTGTGCAGCTTCATTATTTTTTTCTTTATTCCTTACACCTAGAGTTTTGACTATAGCATGGTTTGAGTGGAGACTTTTTCCTTATCTTGTCTGCTTGATGCCCTAAATGTCTCCTAAGTCTGATGTCATTTCTTTCTCTACATTTTGAAAATTTTATGCTATGATTTTGTGTATCATTTGTGTATGTAGCCTAAACTGATTCTCCTGCTACCCTCATGATTATAAAATTTTAAGTTTGTGTCCCACAGATCCCAATTGTGCTGTTCATACTTTCTTATAATTTTAAAAATTCATCATGATTTGATTTTTTTCCTTTTTATTATTAATATATTATTTGCTCTTTAGAATTTTCAATATGACTTATCTTTGGTCATATGTACTCTACTCATATTTCCTCTTCCAGTTTCCCTGTGCTCCTAACTTCACATGTTATTTTTTAAAAATAAAATCTTGCTTAATTAATTTTACTTTAATTGCATCCCTGATAATCTGATCCATTTTATTGATGAGATTTTGTACTAGGTTTCTTTTCAGTTGATTTGATGAGATATTCATGTCTAAAACATCAGTTTAACTTTTTTGTATCTTTATAATTTTCTTTTATTTTGTCTATGTGTCACATACACAAAATGTATTAATGTGAATGTATTAATGTAGGAGTGCCCATGAAATCCAGAAGAGAGTATCTTATCTCATGGAACATACAGTAGAAGGATTATAAACTTTATAACTTGAATGCTTAGAAGTGAACTCATGACCTGGAAGAATATCAACTTCTCTTAATAATGAAGCCATCTTTCCCAAACCTTTTGTTTCCAGTATTGTTCAATTGAAGCTAAATTGTAGTAATATTAAAATATTCTTTATCTTTATTCTTTATAGTACTGGGGTTGTGGAGTGGGAGGGTGAGGAAGTGGGGAAGTGGTGGATGGGGTTCGGGGTGGAGGAGTGGGACATTCTCATGGAGACAGAGGGGAGGAGAAATGGGATGAGGAACTGTTAGAGGGCAGACCAGGAGGGGGAAAATGACTGGACTGTAAAAAAAAAAAGATTAAAGTTTGAAAAATAGAATGAATGTCAGCTGAGAAAAGATAAGAAATAGTATTAATTCAACTTAGAAAAACTAAGGAGAAAAGTACATGGAAGTTAAAACTGCAATGTTTCTAATATCCACAGAGTTTAAATATTATTACTGTTGTGGAAAGATTTAGTTAACACATACCCATAAGAGGAGGTAGGGTTGAGAAAATGAGGTAGGAATGAGAGGGAAGTGTATGGGTTGTATGTAGGGAGACTAGTAGAAGAATATACAATAAAATATATAGAGAGGCACACAGAACAGTCATGAAACATATAAATAATGTAAAAACCAAAACATGACCATTAAGACATGTTATGCAGGAGTCAATATTTTTGAAAGGTAACAATAAAAGAAAAAGCTAATTAATAGTTTTTCTTTGACAGAATGGATTTTAATTCATTTCCTCCCTGTGCTGTTTTAAATACTAATCTGCACTGGCTAGGGAATTGCAGCTTAGCTTTAGCTCAAACCTGTAAAACTAGAGTTCTGAGTGTGCAATGCTGAAGTGAGTTCAATTGAATTGTCTTTGGTTTGAGTTTCTGTTTAGTTAAATAAGGCATCAAACTTCCTTTTCCCCAGACCTTAGCACAAAATATTGCTTTAGGGAAATGTTCACCCATTTTTTTTTTTAAATGTGGGGGATGATCATGCATCCCCTGCTTGGGTTTCTAAACGCAAAGAAGGAATATTAACCTCATACATGCTATTTATATTGTGGCTGGAAATGGGCATCCTACCACAGTGAAAGCCATGCTAGCATCTGCTCCTGTAGTCCAGGCCAGGTCAGTTTACATGTGGCTGTGACATAGCTCTGGCATGAGTGCACTGATGTCACCAATGTCCTCCCTATTTTTGCATCATTGTTTCTTCTTACAGCTTCAGGCTGCATATTACATTTCAGCCTCATCCCCTCATAGTGATTTTCCCTGTCTACTGTGATCCCAGCTGCTGTCATGCCTCCACAGCCTGTTTCATCTCTCCAGCCTGTGGTTCCTGCAGCATTTGTGTGCTGCTGAGCAGAGTGGAGTGGGAAGGGAGAGAAGGGAGAGGAACTGAAGCACCTCTTGGTAGTTTCCACAGACATTGCTCAAGATGCATGGATTGTTGACATTACTGCCTGCTGCTTTTCAGAGATTCCCTTTATCATCAGTGATTATCTCCTGTAGAAAGAAAAACTACTGTTCATAATCCTGTTTTCTTTCATAGATCACAATTTGGGCACAATCTGCCACCTCACTCAGAAGTCATGTGCTTTTTTCCTTTTTCACACCCCTACTGTTTTCTGCCCCCTTAAGATGCCTTTCCTTCCCACACAGTCCCCACATATTCTTTTATAACACAATGATTTCATGGCCCTTTCTTTTCTACTTTCCCTCTTTCTAGATCATTTCCTTGTCCCCCCATATAGTACTCTCCTTCCTTTAATGTCATATGCATATTTCTAATTAAATTTTTTCCTTCATACATGCTACATTGAATTTTTATCCTTTTGTCATTTCTTTATTTTCCAATGTAGTCATTTTTTTGTTTCAGTTTTAGTTTGGTATTTTTGAGTTTTTGGAGTTGTTGTTATTTGAAGTATGTATAGATTGAGGTATATGTGTGCTTTGTTTTCTACAATTTTTCCAATATCTATCATAGTGCCTAGTCATAATTATAAGTCGGGGTGTAGAGACATAAAACTTTAATCTCAACACTTAAGATGTAGATGAAGGAGGATTAGAAGTTCAAAGCTAGATTTGGCTATAAGAGATGCTATGTTAAAGACAAAACAAAGCAAAAAATGAAAAAAAAAGAAGAAAGAAAGAAAGAAAGAAAGAAAGAAAGAAAGGAAGATAGAAAGAAAGAAAGAAAGAAAGAGAGAGAGAGAGAAAGAGAGAGAGAAGGAGAGAAAGAGAGAAAGAAGGAAAGAAAGAAAGAAAGAAAGAAAGAAAGAAAGAAAGAAAGAAAGAAAGAAAGAAAGAAAGAAAGAGAAGCAAGCAAAAAAAAAGTTTAGTGGACTCTGGATTCAGTCATTAAAAACACTGTTTTTTCCCTGTCCTTTTACTCTAATATTTTGAATTTTATACAAGAATTGCTGAAATACTGTGAAGTCATATTTGGTCTTTCCATCAGTGTTGGGTTCACTATCCCTGTGATAGGAATATACAATGTGGACACTCTGGAAAACACTTGGTTTTCAGCAGCTTTACCCCTTGAATTAGACACAAAGATGAATATTCTGAAATTTTCTAATTTGAACTATCTTGACAGAGTGTGCAGACATTGGGAGGACCGTGCCTACATCTTCAGCTTCTTGGAATTTGTAAGTATGGCAGCCCCGTTCTTCACACAAGAGAAAGATAGAAGTTATTTCTGGGACAACAGCTTGACTGGACATTTACATTATCATAATCAAGGATTTGCCAAACATTTGAAGTCATGACCTTTCTAATTGGCCTCTGGCTGTGTGGTTGATTCTCATTTACTTTAATTCCCAACCTTTCCTGTTACACAAATACCAGGTTGTGGCAGCTTCTGATTGGTGTGCTCTACATATATAGTCCTTGAAGTGGAACCCTGGTGTCAAGAGTCTTCCTTGTCTCCTAGTATTGGAGCTTGATCTTGTGTGTTTCCTGCTCTTCTATTTGTCACCATGAAGTTCCTGACACTCCTTGTGTTGCTTGGTGTTTCCACTATCCTAGTCTCTTGCCGTAAGTAAAGATTTTTACTTTAACTTAAAATGGGGTCCATAATACATGATACTTAGTGAAACATGAATTTATGGATACCTACATGCTGTTATTTCCTGTCCTCTTACCTAGTACCTGGTTCTATCTCAATTTTTAAACTTAACAGTTTTTTTTCTTTTTTAATAATTTATTTATTCACTTTACATCCTGATCACATTTATCTTTATCATTGTTTGTCTGTGTGTCTGTGTGTCTGTGTGTGTGTCTGCCATGTGGTGTCAGGGTCTCAAACATATTGTCATTCATGTGAGGAGGTTAGAGACAGGAATCAGTTCTCTCCTTCAGCTATGGGATCAGCTCATATCACCCAGCTTATAAGAGAAGAGCTTTTACTTACTGAGCCATCTTGCTGGTACTCACCTCCATTTTGACACATCATTATAAGTAGCTAGGTTGACTCCACCGGGGTTCCTAATTCAGTCCAGTTTTTCCTCTATTCTGAACATGGCACTGAAATGCTTTGTTAGTGTCAATAAGTTACATTTGAGAATGTGACTAAAGACTTATTTCAGGGAAGCAAAACTGACCTCATGTTAGATGTCAAAGGTTTTCTTTATCTGTGCATGTGCTTCCCTCAATCTGTCTACTTAATTGTACATGTCTGTAGTAGTGTTCATATTCTCGATCTCATCAAAATGTTACTTAAGTTCTTCTGTCTTATTTTGCTTATTTTTCTTCAGAGGACGCAGAGACAAACAGTGCTGACACTTCTGAAACTGGTGAGCCTGAGTCTGAGTAACTTTCATTACCTTCCTACCATAACCATTTTCCCTTCACAGCCTCTTGGTAACCAAAGTGTTTTGGATATTTTGAGATGTGAGGAAATTTTAGTAAAATCCATGGAAAGATTCAATCCTAATTAAAAATTATTTTTAATAAATGACAACATTTTATTCCTCATATAAAGATAATTAAGCCTCTGACGTGGACTAAGAGGAACTCTAGGCATTTATTGTTCTTATATAGTATATAAATGTCATGAAGTCTGATACTGTAGCTTAACTTTTATGTGTGAGTACACAGAAGGTCTTCCACACATTAAAGGAAGGACTGATTAAATAAATTTTGTGTATAAAAGAGAGCAAGTGTCACTGGAACAGACAGCAAATTCCTGAAATCACTATGGACTGAGGGCCTGGGAACATATGCCAGGTTGGGTTGAGGCAGAAGCAGAGGCCTGTGCTTTACATAGGTGTGTTAGTCTCAAAATGATGTTTGTTTTCCTTCTTGGAACTGGCAGTGGAGGCTGTTGCCTAGGAAGTTTCTTTGTGAATTTTAGGCAATGGTGCCTGTAACTAGCTTGGGTTTTATTTTTGTGTCCATGCCTGTCACAAAGTGCTTGCTTGTGTCTTGGGTCAGTGTCATTGCCCAAGGAAATTATAAGGTCATGAAAGATAAAGCAATAACATATGTGATAGATTAAATATTTGATAGAATTAGTGAATTCAGAATAAAGAATGAATGTATAATTCTGGGTGGAACCAATGACATTCCAAAGAAGAGTCAGTATCTCACTTGGAGGGTTTCCTTCTAATTTCAGCTGATTCTACTGGTGGAAATACTAGCTCTGAAACTCAGGCAGATAGTACTAATGAAAACCAAGATGCTGAGTCCTCTAATTTAGCCAAGGAAGAAAATGAGAGCACTGAGAATACCAACACTGCTAATGAGGCCTCTGAGGAGGACAAAAAGGGAGAGACAGATGATAACATTACCAGGGAAGACACCTCCACTCAGAAAGAAGAGGATGATACCTCTAATCAGACCAAAGTGGGTGACACCTCCATTCAGAAGGAAGAGGATGATACCTCCAATAACATAGAAGGGGATAATACCTCTAATCAGAACAATGTGAATGATACCTCCAATGAGAAACAAGAGGATAATACCTCTCATAAAAAAGAAGGCAATGACAAGACTGAACAGAAAAAAGAAGATGGCAAAAAAAATTTAATATTATTGGAAAAATGAAAGGTAAAAATCATTTCATCTAATTCTGTTCTTTATGGAACTCTTTGAATCCTTAAGTTCCCCATGGCCACAGTAAACTGTACTTTCGTGAGGAAGTAAGGAGAGGAAGAAGAAGATACCCTTCTTTTATTCCTCTTTTCTAAGTTCATCACATTGTTTATATATAAGCACCAGAAGGATCAGAAGTTGACAAGAGTATGTTATCAATTTTAGCTGCATCAATCTTGCAATATTAGATCTGTTAAAGACAATGTAAATACAGCAGAAATCATTGAAAGTGTAAAGTGTCTCCATGTAGCATGGCAACTGCATGGCTTTTCTTTTTCTTAAATAAAAGTCTATGTTTTCTTTGGAGACTATTCTAAAAATTGAAATAGAAAATGGTTTTGTGATGAGGTCTTCCATGGATGACTGTTAAAACATAAATCAGGAGACTTCTAAAAGTTTAAAAGTTTATTCCGTATGAGGGTTTTTTTTCCTAGCCCTTCAACTTTAAAGAAATACCAATTATATTATACTATATTATATTTTATGCATATGTCAGGCATCATGTTATAAAATTCACATTTCTGATGTGATTCAGATCTCTAGAAAATTAGTCCAGGTAATATATACTGTAAAAATGAAAGAATGGGAGGCTTCAACTGAGCAGCTTTTCTCTGAGAGAAAGGGCAGTGATGGAGGATGGTGTTTGCCTCAGAGGACAAGGTGCTGAGGAACCTTGTCCAGGTATTGCTTCTCTTTCATATCTGGACTGTTGTTTATCATCTTGCTTGGTGATCTGTGCTGGCAGATGCTGAGTGAGTATATGGCCACAGTTTCTTTACCAGAGAAGCGGGATTCCTTGTGTACAAATAGAAGAAAAATTAATGCTAATTATCATCATTTAAAACTCTGTAAAATGTCTGGCTTAATGGCTCCATTGTAGTCTAAATATCCAAATACTGAAGATGGGAAATAAAATTTGGTTGGTTTATTTATTTTTGAGACAGTGCTTCATTACATAGTCCAGACTAGCCATGAATCCTTGGCCTTCCTGCCAGTAATTCCTGAAGGTAACAAACTTGGGCCTTTGCCACCAAATCTGTGACTTTTATCTTTGACGGATGAAAATTTCATGTGTTTTGTGTTGTTATTGTTATTGTTGTTGTTGTTTTTGCTTCTACCAAACATAATAGAGTTGTTAGTCCTCGTTCAGGTTAAAACAAAAAAATGAAATCTCAAAAATCCTCCTTATTTTTTTCTTTCTCTTACAGAAATGAAAAAGAAGATGAATGTAATGATATTGAATAACATTCATGGTAGATGAGTTTGCATCTTCTACTACTGACCTTTCTGACACAGACTAGAACATCCTTGATTTGATTTCCTCCAGTTATTTACCCTGACTATTTGCTCTCTCTCTCATTGCTAACTTTTATCAAATAAATGGTAATCATGAGCAGCATCAAAATGATTTTGGTTTTTTTGTATGGACTGATGTTGAATGTGTAGGCAAAACCATGGAGATGCAAACTATTCCCAGGTCCTCCCTTGAGCTCTTTTTAATAACTGGGCTATGGTTATCTGAAAGATTACTGAGTTCATTCCATAACATAAACACAGAATTGAAAGTCTGAGAAAGACTTTAAATAATATCTATATATTTAAATAAGACATAAATATTAGGCATAACACTAGAGCTTTTAATATTAATATACTATTTTTCAGTATTAATATACTAACCAATTGGTTTAAGTGTTCAGTTTCATTCTTCTAAATTTTCTTGAATTATTAATATTATTACTATTTTATCTGAAGTGATTTAGAGGTGACAGTGATGAAATAACATCCTGAATCTGCTACTGGCCTGACACAGGCAACCAGACTCTGAAGGTCTTAGGACTGAACTTGTCATTAAGGTAGCAAATGAATTCTGGAGTTTGACCAAAGGATAACACACTAGCATCAGATGGGATCCCTCAGTGACAGTGATTAAATGAGACAAAACGTTAAGAGTCCCTCAGCATTTTTTTTTTTTTGTGCACCAAACAAGTTTAATATATGACATAAAGCATTCCCTCTCTCAGCTAAAGAGTAAGCACTGCTCTATCACCAATTACAAATTTTGTTTCTTAGGATTCTGTCTTTTTAGATAAGATTCATTAAAATTTGAGATATTACCATTTTACTCTCCCCCAAAGCATCAAATCCACAGAAATGTCCTGATTCCCTGATAACTTACCCTGTTTTCTGACTCAAGACCAAATGCTATGTTAATATTTTCACAAAGGCAGCGCCACTCCCTGGTATTTCTACTATTGTGCTATGTCCTTGATTGACTAATGTGATAAAATTTCCTAGATTTTTCAGTTATAACTAAACTTGAGATAGTCATCATGGCAAGTTTTGAAACAAACTGCCAAGTTAGAATGGGTGGTTAATGTGACTGTTACTTGGCCCCTTATTTGTTTCACTGACTTGACTAGAAACCTAATCATCATTTGTCATAGGTATGCAGGTAGTAGTCTAGGGGATTACTGAGTTCATTCCATGATATAAAAATAGGATTGAAAGTCTGGGAAAAACAGAAGACACAAAAAAGGCAAAGGTAACAGATTAATTGTCAACAGCTCCCATCTGTATGGGTGGGGCTATAAAGCAGACTTCTGGTAAACAGACTCTGGGTTGGGTGTTTTATTGTGTGTCTTTGTTTTTCCCTATTTCCTGTTGGATCTGTTTTGATACATGTACCCATTCCTTCTCACTATTCTCTTCACAGCGTCTTCTGGGAATAAGAAGCTAACATCTTAGAGAGCCTGCCTTCTCTTTGCTTGTTTACCAATGTCCCTCTAACTTTCTATCAAATGAGTCTGTGGACCATTTTTCAGGAACACTGTCTGCAGCTTTGAAGGCTTTGTATTTAATTTTGACTTTCTGATCAGAACTCATCAATTAGTCATATTCCTTAGCCACTATAGTGTACTCAGTTGGTTGATGCACCTTAAGGAGATATTTGATTATTAAAACTACGACTTTTGGGTCTGGAGAGATGGTACTTGTTATTCTTGCAGTCAGCCTGGGTTTGGTTTCTGTGATTCATACAATGGTCTACAAACATCTATAACTCCAGTTCCAAAATCCTTTTCTGGCCCCGGCAGACATGTGTGACATGTATGCATTTGCAGACAAACACTCATACATATAAAATAAAAATAATCCTTTAAAAAGATTGTGTTGGGTACTTTAGAGCCTGGATTTCAGTTTCAGTGAAATTGAAGCTGTGTTGACTATCTTATGAGTAGGCCAAGAGCAAGAGTTCACAAGTCTACAAGCATAAATAAGGCCAGGACCAGATGACCTTATTGCTGGATTTTACCAAAGCTTTAGAAACCTGGGGTAATACTACTTAATTATTCAAAGTTTAATGAGAGATGATCTCTCAAAACTCATTCTAGAAATCCAAGGTTACCCCTTTTACCTGAACTAGACAAGGACATGACAGTAAAAATGAAAAAGGAAAGTTTAGATGTTAATGATCATCGACTCAAAAGTACAGAGCAAATGAAGTACCATCAAACAGATCAGTCATGATGATACAGTTGGGTTTATCCCAGAGATATCAGTTATAACTAGGAAATGAACAGAATAAAAATAGAAGCATGCTAGTCATTTCAGTATATAATGCAAAAGTATTTAATAAAATTTAATATCCATATCCCTTCATGATAAAAGCCCTAAACAAATTATATCTAGAATAAAACAACCCATTGACAACCACTGATTATTCCAAGGTAGCAAAACAAACAAATGAACAAACAAACAAACAAACAACAAAATGTTGGAGAAAAGATCAATTCAGTAAATGGTAAACCTGGATGTGAACATAAAAAGGCAAAGGGCAATTTTCAAGACAGAGCTACACAATGAGACCATGCCTCAAAAAAAAATTAATTCGATAAATAGAAGCTGGGTGGTGGTGGCACATGCCTTTAATCCCAGCACTTGGGAGGCAGAGGCAGGAAGATTTCTGAGTGCAAGGACAGCCTGGTGTCCAATGTGATTTCCAGGACAGCCTAGGCTATACAGAGAAACCCTGTCTCGAAAAACCAAAAAAAAATAAATAGATGATAGATAGATAGATAGATAGATAGATAGATAGATAGATAGATAGATAGAAGATAGATAGATAGACAGACAGACAAACAGACATACAGAACCCCATTTTCAAGCACTGGCCACATAATATATATGCTAAAACTATCTAGTGCATTTTGTAGCTGTCCAGAAGCCTCAGTGAACTGGGTACCTGAAAGGGAGTCTGGGAATGAAAAAGGAGAGAAAGATGAAGCTAAGACAAAGGTTTCTGATTAAGGCTCAAAGTTTAATTTTCAGCTCTGTGCTTATATAGGCAAACTCCACAGACCTATCCCTTTGTTTCAGCTGGATTAAGTTGCAAAGCAAGCTCAGCAGGCAGTCATCTCCTCCAGGCTCTGGTAGGGAAATGCAAATGCACTGACTTCAGTCAAATTGTAAAACCATCATAGTTTACTTAGCTTATTGAAGGCTGGGGAAAAGGAACAGCATTTCACAGATCCTGACCAACCTATTTCATCCTTAACTCCAGGTCTAGCCCCTGGTAAGTATCCTAAAGTACCATACACTTGTTCTACCCCAGACCTAGTTCAGGCTGTGTGTCATGTGCATTCTTGACAGTCCATAACGTCCCCAAGAACCGAAAAGGTAATAGAAGCAATAAAGAAAACACGAACTGAGGCAACTCTGGTGTGGTGCTTTGAATATTCTTGGCCCAGGGAGTGGCCTTGTTAGAGTAGGTGTGTCATTCTGGGCATGGGCTTTATGACTCTCATCCTACTTGCCTGGAAGCCAGTCTACTCTTGTTTGTCTTCAGAACAAGATGTTGAACTCTCAGCTTCTCTTAAGCTATGACTGCCTGGATACTGCTATGCTCCCAACTTGATAATGGATTGAACCTCTGAACCTGTAAGCTAGCCCCAAATAAATGTTGTCCTTTAGAAGTGTTACCTGTCATGGTGTCTCTTTCCAGCAACAGGAACTAACCAAGCCAATTCAGTGAGCAGTGGGCAGAAGTGAGGCTTGAAAAGAAAAACACAATTAGACAAATATTATAACATGACTCCAGTCAGTGCTGAGGTTGAAGTGGGTTTATTTTTTCCCAGAAGCTTTTATACCTTTCTAGGTACTTGCAGAGAACAGGGTTAGTTCTTAGATCAAAGACAAAGTAAATAAACAAGGCAAAGAACAAAGAGATCACACCAGGTAGTAGTCAAACCAAGGAATAAACAAGTCCCTGGAGTCACTGGGTCTGGGGGCTTATCAGGATTACCAAGACAAAAGGGAAGTCTTGATACTTGCATTAGCCTAAATGTGAATATTCTTACCTGAGCCTACTTCCTCCTCTGAGCCCAGTGACAAGAACTCACCAAATTTCTATAAGCAGCCCCAAGAACTCGACATGAGGAGTCCTGACAAAGACACAGAAACATGCTCATACACACACATTTAAACAAACACATATGTTGCACACACAAACATAATAAGAAATGCAAGAATGGAGTTGTAGACAGATATCTGCTTTGGCATATGCCATTCCCTGCTTTAGAAAGCAGGATCTAGTGTTATAGCATCAGAGGAAGATCATGGTCTTTCCACATTTCCAGCGCTTGTGATGTACTCACAGAACTCCTCAAAGTGCCAGATGGTCAGAATGCATAGACAAAGTTTCTTCATGATAACTTGGGTATTTTACGTGTGATTCTTGGGCTTTGTAGCATTAGAGACATACAGGAGTTGCCAATGAGTTGCCAAAGGCCTGCTTCCTTTTGAGATTTTTAGATCCTATACACCTAAAATGATCCCATTGGGCAGCAAATTGCTTCCTGTGTTGCTCTGACACTTTCCTGTCCACCATCTAACATAATCTGAGATTTAAAGACAATTTATGGAAAACGTAGAGAGTTCAGATTGTCCATAGCCATTGGATTGGGAGAAAGAAAGAAACAAATGGGAAGGGGAGGGTAAAAGGGGGAGGGCAAGACCTGATGCCTTTCTTTAAGTTCTGTCACTTACCAGAAGCATAGAATTCTTGCTAGGCCTTGTAACTCAGTGTAATATATTCATAGCCTTGCATTCTTAGTGTGAGGACAGTGGAGGAAGTCTTTAGCCCTACTGGTTTTATTCAGTCAGTCACCCCTTGGTATATGCAGAAGATGAGTCAATAATCCACAGAGGGATGCCAACATCTAGAAATGCTCATAATCTTTATATAAACATGGTGTAGCATCTGATTAGGATCTGTAAATATCTGCCCATACTTTAAATCACCTGTAGATTACTTGCAACAGCTAGTGCAACATAAATGGTATAGCAATAGTATTATTCAACACTGTTGATCAAAAATATAAAATATCTATATATATCACCTATTTTGGAGGATATTGATAATCTGTTAGATGAATTCTCAGACTCTAAACTACAATTATAGATGGCTAGCCATATTTTGAAAATATTTTTGAAATATCTTTTTTGTATATGTATATGTCTGTCTATATGTATATAGACAGTGTATACTTCGGCCTTAACAATTCAGAAGAGTGTATCAAATACACGGGAACTGAAGTTACAGAATGTTGTGAGCATCATATGTATTCAGGGAACTGAGTTTGGGTCCTCTGAAAAAGGAGACATACCTCTTAAATGCTGGGCCACCCCAGCTGTACTTACTTTTAATACATAATAAATAGACCTGGCCCCATTTCCCCTGGAGAAATGTAGCTTCTGCATTAATATATGTCAGGTTCTAGAAACTTCTGCATCTGTGATGACTCATGACTGAGGTTTCTTCATGCTGGTGATTGCTGTTCTGTTTGTGCTTGATTATTTTCATCGTTCCCTGTTGTCTAAGGGTTTTGTCACCGTGAAGAGATACCATGAGCAAGACAACTCTTATAAAGGCAAACATTTAATTGGGGCTTGCTTACAGTTTCAGAGGTTCAGTCCATCATCACCAGGGTGGGAAGCATGGCATTATGCAGACAGACTTGTTCATGGAGAAAGAGCTGAGAGCCCTACATCTTGATCCAAGGGCAGCCAGAAGGGGGGAGGGGTTCTTCTGCACTGGCCAGGTCTTGAGCTTAGGACTTTAAAGTCCACCCCACAGTGACACACTTCCTCAAACAAGTCCACACCTCCTAACAGTGCCACTTTCCATGGACCAAGCATATTCAAACCACCACATTACACTCTCTAGCCCCCACAGGTTTGTTCAAACATTTGAGTCTATAGAGGCTATATATAATAGCCATATATAAATAAATAGCCATATGTATATATATATACATATATAGCCATATATATATATATCTATATATAATAGCCATAGCATAATGCAAAACATGTTTAGTCTAACTTCAAAAGTTCCCATAGTCTATCATAGTTTGTTGGGAGCTATTAAGACAACTCTATTGTCTTGATCTCTGAATTGGGCCTATCCCCCCAAGAAGAAAAGGGGGTCAAAAGCGGGCCACCGATGCAACGTTCTAAGAACAACCACAGAATGTTCCAGCCCTAAGTCAGCGCCAGATGTCCTGACCACAAGATGTACCCTGATACTACCAAGTTCCTGCTTCCCCGTGTAGTTGCCAAAAGAAAATTTTCCGCTGCCCCATCCCTCCTGATGAGAAGTGCTTCCCCTTTTGCTTGTGCATTTAAGCCTTGAGCCTTGCTGAATACAGAGAGACCTTGATGCTACTCAGATTGCTTCCGTGTTGTTTTTGCACTTGGTTTCCGTCTCTCCCTCCAGCATTTGGTTCTTAGGAGAAGGTCCCCTCCAGACCCTCTAATAACTGGACCTGCTGGACGGGTCAATAGTTTAACAATGTTTAAAAGTCCAAAACTAAAAATCTCTTCTAGGATTCATTCAATCTCTTAACTGAAATCCTGTATAAAATCAAATTTAAAAAGCAGATCACATACCTTCAACATCAAAGTATATACATCACTAATCCAAAATGTCATAGTGAGAAAATATAAGACTAAAAGTCATCTGGGCAAACTCAAACTCTTTATCTCCAAGTGCTCCTCAGGTCTCCAAGTCTTTCATCTCTGTTGACTACAACAAACTTCTTTCTCTTGGGCTGGTCCCACTCCCTATTAACAGCTTTCCTCCGCAGGTATCCTATACCTCTGGCATCTCTAACAACTTGGAGTCTCCAAGGCAACTTTAACTTTACAGCTTCTTGTTCCTATCTCTGGAATTCACACATGATCTTCTAGCCTGATCCAAGGGACTTAGGTAACTTTTTTAGTTATGCCCTTTATAGCACTCTAGGCTCAGGTAGACTAGACTCTGGCTGCTGCTGTTCTTGGTAGTCATACCATGGAACTGACCTTCCCAATATGCTGGGGACTTTTGCTACAATTAGGCTTCACTAATAGCCTCTTATAGTCTATCTTCAGGGTGCTAAGCTTCAACTTCTTTGCATGATTCCTTCTGTCCACAGCCATCAACATCAGTTGAGGCAGCACCTTCACCAATGGCCTTTCCTGGCCTCTCACAGTGCTAAGCTTCAAGCAGTCTCCATGACCCCTTCATGCCTTCAAAATAAGTACCACCTGGGTGATTTTTACATGTAACAATGTATAGCTGCCTGCACAATTTCTGTCTCTGAAACAAAACTTCTTTGTGTTCTGAGAAAACACTTCCCAGATTTCACCCCAGTGATCCTGGTCTCTTCTTCAACATTGCTAAATACTTAGCCTCAGCTAATCAGCATCAATTGTCTCAGTAAATACTTCTATTCTTAACTCTAAAGCCAGAGCCACATGGCTGATGCTGCTAAGTTCTGCTGCTGCTGCTGGTGCTGGAGCATAGCCCCTGTTTTATTATATCCTATACTGCCTATGCTTGACTGGCCTGAAACTTGCCCTGTAGACTGACCTTGAACTCAGAGATCTGCATGCCTCTCTTTTTGAGTGCTGGAATTAAAGTCATGTACCAGCCTGCCTGAACCTAAGTCAATGTAGAGATGGAGTTGGAACAACGGTGAAGATACATATGGAATTTTCTAAGCATGGAGGTGACACCCTTGATACTCTGATCCTCAAATTGTTCTGTTTCCTACAAAGAGACTGAGCAGGTGACAGTTAGCTGCTGCATGATCTCTGTGTCCTTAGGGACGGGGACTCTTGATATGGATGTCTATAACACAGACAAATCAACAAATACCACAGGGTTTATCTTATATGGCAGGCCTGAATTGAAAAAGATGTGTATATGTGTAATTAAAATGGAAACAGGCAGTTAGGGAAGGGAAAGGGAACCACAGGGAGGGGGAATGAGGACAAGAAAGAGGACACAGTGATTCAAGTACAATTTGTACTTCTGTGAAAATGTCATAATGAAGCCCATTATATTGTAAAATGAGGTATACTAAAAGCACAAATTTTCATTGAAAAGAATTGGAAGTATCAATATGAATTTATGAAGTAGTTTTTTAATTAAATTTTTTTGATTAGCGCAAAATATTGGGTTTCATCATAGTGGTTTTTCACAAGTACTTTAATATTAAAAAATTATGTGTGTAAACTGATGGTAAAGCCCTATTGCTGAAAACAACATCTCCATAACTAATTGAACATGGAGAAGTCAAGTTAGTGTATGCCTAGAGCCTTCACCCCTAAAGACTAGTGTTCATAATACTGAAAGGAATTCTGCATGCAACCAGAGGATAAAGGTAAACACAAACTCAGCTTTAAACCCTTCAGTATGCCATGGTGGCCTGCCTACAAGAGTTGCACAAAACTAGTGGGAGTAATCAAATTATATCTGATGAGATTTAAGGCCTATTCCATAAGTGCAACCCATATTCAACACTGCTTACTGTTCTACTAAAGGAATGTAGTAACAGAATGACTCCTGACAATATTCTGGTATCAGAATACATCACTGTCTTGCTCAGCCATCATCAGAGAAACTTCCTCCTGTAGTAGATGGGGAAAATAAACAAAATATAAAACAGAGACCCACAACGGGACAATGCAGAGTATAAGAGACCTTAGAACACTCAATCATAAGTAAGATAGATCTATCAAATCTCCCTCACAGCTCATAGAACCATGCAGAAGAAGAGGAGAAACGATTGTAAGAGCCAGTGGGAATGGAGGACACCAAAGAAATAAGATGTTCTAGACATATGTATTCACACAGACTGTGGCCATATGAAAACACTTTTCACTGGGCTAAGCCAGATGGGGTCCAGAGCTGAGAATGGAAAAAGACATAAAGAGTGTTGACTCTCATACATGACAAAATAAATTTCAAAACAAAAATACTAAAAAGAGAGTAATAGAGGAACATTTCCTACTAATTAAAGAAGAAAAAAACTCTAAAAGTTCATTGTAATCCTAAAATTATATGCATCAAACACAGATGCTCCCAATTTTATAAAAGAAATACCAGTAGATCTAAAACCAGAGATTCACACAATATAGTGATAATGAGGCATTCCAATATCACACTGTGACTGATAGAATGAGAAGTTGTGGACCTAAAAGATAAATTAAATAGACCTAAAAGATAACTGCAGAACATTCCATTCAAACAACCCCTTCACTAAAATCTATCACTTAAAACACAAAACAAGCCTCAACAAATTTAGGAAAATAAAAGTAACATTCTATATTCTATACCACGATGAATAAAGCCAGATATCAATAACAATGTATAATATATGAAATAGACAAACTCATGGTTACTAAACAACACACTCCCAAATTAGAATTGTGTCAAGCAAGAAATCAAGAAGAAAATACAAAAAAATTCAAGAACTGCATGAAAATAAAAACAGAATACATCAAAATTAATGGATCACAACAAAAGTACTTAAGAAAGCAAGTCTATTATACTAAGTGCTTACATCAAAATATTCAAGATATCTTAAATTACTAATCTAATTATATCTAGGAGGCTTGGAACAACAAGAAACAACAACATCCTCCAAAAGTGTACAAGAAGAGTCCATCTAAATGATGACTGAAATTAATAAAATAGAAATTAAAACATAAGCAATAAAAAGAACCAATGAAACAGCTTCCATTAACTTTCTGCAGGGATGTTGCCTTAATTTGTGTTTATCTCAAAATACATATTTATTCTTCAATAAAAATGCATATTTATTCTTCCATGAAAATTTAAAGATAGACTTGCAGGAACTACCAATCTGGACTCACATTTTTTTGCTTTCAGAGGTTGAAATAATTTCTTCACTGCTCTTCTGCTTTTATGGTTGCTGATGAAAAGTCTGAGATAGTTTTTTTTTTTTTTTTTTTTTTTTTTTTTTTTTTTTTTGCCATGGTGAGTTGATTTTTCTTGTGCTACTTTTAGGATTATTTCTTTACAGTGTATATTCGATCTCCTAGCTATATATAATATGTCACAGAGAGTTTCTTCCTCTGCCCTCAATGATACTATGTGCTGTGCTAAGATGATAGATGATTTCTTCTAAATAAAGAGGATTCTCATGGTGTAGCTCACCCAAACTTTCATTTGGCACATTGGCTGTGCCTCTCAGCTGGTTATTAGGATCACGTGCTCTTAAGCATCCTTTGTGTTATTCTAGGTTGAGCATTCATTGCTATGGAATAATGTCCCACTGCTGTGATCTCGGTAGGAAGAGATCGCTATAATCTTTATCCTTCAAAGGGACACAGAATATAGCAGAAGATTGGGTCAAAAGGACATAAAAGTCAAAGAAAGAGGCAGAGTGTCCTAGCACTAGTCCTTTGACTGTTGGTACCTTCATTAACCATAGTAAATTTCAGATCAGCCAGGACTATAACAGTGAGAATCTGTCTCAAAAATACAAAGCAAAAAAAGACAAAACAAACAAATAGCAATAAAATACCATAAAATCTGTGCGATAACACTGTATAAGTCTTAGGCCCTGTGAAAATGCGTTGAGGTGGAAATTTCTAGTTGTGTGATATGATGCCGACTCTTTTGCCAAAGCAAGACCCCTGAGAGGACACATGATATTTGGACAGAGTGTAACTAGGACTCCACATTCAGTGATGGCATGCTTGCATAGCTATCCTTGCAATGCTTCATTAGTCTCTCATCTTTGTATGGTTGAGAGAGGCACAGCAGAAAACTTCTGCTAGCATTGGGTTGCTTCTCTTTGCACTGGCTGACTTGTGGCTATTAGTGAGAGGCCTGGCTGTTTCTGTTGGATCATGCCACTGCTACTGATTCGTGTTTGGTATCCTGACACTACTGAGTTGGACTGCTGATATCCTAACAGTGAAGATTGGAATAACCCCAAAGAACTACTTCTAAACAGGTCCACATCCTCTTGTCCTGTTTACCATCGTTTCTCTCCTACCTTTGTACAGTGGGCTACAAGGAGGGGGGTTGAAGTGTTTGAAAACCCTTATTAAAGTAGGTTTTGAAAAATCTAAACCTACAGGAAGGAGATGGCTTTATGGCTTGACTGGCTGGCTGGTTCTTGGTTATGACTTCTTTCCTCTGGTCTTTCCTTAGAGGACATGTGGAGCTGACCAGCTTCAAGTATCTATCTTCTGATGCATTTGAAAAAGAGAACTGCAAGCATGAGACTTACTTGTCCTAGACATTTATCAACTTTCAGCTCTTTTATGTAAGGATGCTCTGAGTTACAAAAGGGAAAGAAGACATGGGAACAAGTTGTTTCTGGGGAAACATTTAATATGGAAAACGTGGATCTTCCAAACTATGTCACTAGAGTTAGACATTTCATAAAGATGCAACCATTTTTAAATGTCTTCTATTCTGGCCCCTGGCCCACCTGTTTCCTTTCTTATGAACTTTTCTGGTACCCTAAAGCAAAATCTGACCCAATGACTCCTGAATGGTCACTGTGTGTATGGTATGTGAAGACACGTCTTGCTTTGTGCGGACACTAGAGCTTCATGCTCTGATCTCCCTGTTCTTTGATTGTAGCAATGATTTTGACACACCCATGTGTTGCTGTTCTTTGGACATGAGTAAAGACTTTTACTTGAGCCTACTTTTTGAAGATGGCCTATAAATATTGAATTTGGCTTATAGATGTTTAGAATGCTAGTTCTTTGCATATTCTCATCTATACTACATAGATATATTTACTATTTAGGTATATTTATAGTATATATTTACTGGATATCATAACTTAAATTTAATCATTTTTGGGTTTCCTAATTCTGTGTGGCATTTTATCCTGTTCTAAACTTTGTTTGCAAGTACATGGCTAATTTGAGTAAAGTATCTTTGAGAAGGTAATCAAAACAAAACCAATGAATGTGTATTAGGTTTTTACATTCCCTGTTTTACCTGTGTGATTCCTTGGCCTCTGTGTCTCTCAGGACTAAAGTTCTCCATGTGAAGATCAGCAGCATTGGTCACTCAGTGTCTTATAACTTATTTTTCTTCTTTTTTTTAAAGAGAAGACAATGACAGCTGCTCCCTATAAGGCATCTGGTACTGGTGAGCCTGGCTATCCTTCATTTCTTTCCTGTCATGTCCATTTCCCCTCTCCAGTCTCATCTTCCTCAACTTGCATATGGCTAAGTAGCCAACAGCAGAGAAAGCTTCATTCCTACTTATAAAGTTCATACTTTTACCTGTATCTTTGTAGACAAGTCTCGAACATAAACTTTCAGAATTTGTAAACAATGCTAAGAAGTCATGTAAAGCTATCATAAGTTGAAAGAATGAATACATTACTGTCTGTGGAAAAGATAACAGCTACCCCTGTAGGGAATGATCAGACTATACTTCCAGTAGTTTCTATGAAGTGAAGGGTCAGGACAACTGGCTGGATATCATGAGATGAGGATGCCAACAGGAGTCCAACAAATCCAGGGGTCCAGGCTTTGTTCCATGGAGTGCTATACATGTCAGCTATAAAGAGTGTTTCTCTTTTGTGATTAGAGAATTGGGTATTTGCCTGATGAATTTCTTGATGTCTTTAGGCTGTACTATCTATGAGTGGGAACACATGTGACTGTGATTGTTCTATGCTCATGTCCGGGACAGAGTCTTGTGTTTCTTTTCCATCAATCTTATTGCCCATGGTAGAAGCCTTAACCTCTTCATGTCCCAGAAATGGCAGTATCATGTAGAATGAGACAAGAAAAATTACAGATGGACTGAACCTATAGCAAAATTGCATAGATGCGTTTAGAAAGAGGAAGGTGTATTCAGCTGAGTACAAGACCCTTCTAAAGATAGAGTCTATATCTCAGGTCAAATTTTATTCTTGAATTCTACTTCTGCAGATTCTGCCGCCAATGCCAAAGATACGACTATTTATTTGTTCAACAAAAGTATATTGGGTATGATCATTTCATCTAAGGCTCTCCTTATGTAGATCTAGGATTCAGTGCATTCTCTACTTCCATAACTAAACATACTTCAGGGAGGGAGATGGAGAGAGAGAGAGAGAGAGAGAGAGAAAGAGAGAGAGAGAGAGAGAGAGAGAGAGAGAGAGAACGGAGTTTGGAAGAGTGGGAGGGGAGGTGGATAAGAGAGAGGGAAAAGGAGAGAGGGAAAGAAAACAGTGTTACAGATTGAGGGAGAGAGAGAGAATCCATACATACCCTTGTTTTGTCCACATTTATATCATTATAAATTTCTTGTTCTTTTTCCAAATCAACTTAATAAGCAAACGTGATAGAAAGCAGAGTATTGCAATTTCATTGCTACTTTAGCAATTTCAATGCCATTATTTTTATAGTATGAATATTTTAAAGATAAATTGTAAAATTAATAAAAATCAGTAGAAAGTATAAACTGCATGTAGCATGGTACCTGCTTATCTCTGATATTTGGCTGAATATTTTTCTTTTATTGGATTATACCAAGAGTAGAAATGTTTTGCAGTTCTGGAGCAATCTGCTTTTCTTGCTATTCAGGGTATTTCTAGGAATTTGCTATTTTATTTGATAGTAGTGAACATTTTTTTCTATTTTGACTTCTTTTTCTCCCCTTAAATATCAGGCCATCATAAATTATATCATTTTGTATTATAAATACATGTCAGGAACCATGTTATAGAATCCATAGACTTATTTAAATCTCACAGTCACTCTAGTCGATGAACACTGTCAAGGTGAGGTAAAGAGATATGAAATTGTGGTGTGAACATTGCACTCTTATAGTGCACAAGCTACGAATTCTCTACAATCACTTTTTCTTCATTGATGTCTGGCTTTCCTGGTATTTTCCCACAAATCTCTACTTAGAAGACTCTTGCTGAGCACATGGCCATTCCCTTAACAGACAAGCTGATTTACTTTGTACTGTATCAGAGGGAAAAATATATATGTATGTATATGTGTATATATATATATACACTGTCTTCCTTTATGATCTCTGTAACTTTTAGTCTAATTTGGTGCCACATAAGGTGAGATATATGAATTTTCAAGATAGGAAATATTTTGTCTAATAGACATGAAACATCCCATGTTCCATTTTATTCTGTCAATTTTAGTATACTTCCAGATTTTAAAAAAGTACATTTTTTTCATCGTTTTTAAAGAATTATTTTTAATTATGATTTTTTAATCTTGCAGTTATCATTAAACCAATTGAACATGATATACACGGATGATAATGAGTTTGTGTCTTCAACAACTAGCACCACTTGGCTAGCTCTTCATTTGATTTCATCTAACCAATTACTTTTCCTATTGTGTGTTCTTCAGTTGTAATATTGATAGTTTTTCAAATATATCCTTATAATGAACAGCATGATAAAAGTTTATTATGTGCATTAGTATTTTTATTGTTAAAATTATCTCTTTATTTTTAAATTTTAATTATATAATAATTTACTTATAATTTCAGTTTTCCTGAAAATTAGATATTTTGCAGCATATTTTGATCATGATTTCCCATCCCCCATCTTCTCTAATATCCACTCCACCTAACCACCCCCTCCCAAATCTACACTCTTTCTTTCTCTCGTTAGAAAATAAACAGGCAGCTGAAAAGAAAAAGAGTATAAAAATGAAAGAAAAAAAAGATCCAATCAAAGAAAGCATACACACACAGAGTAACACACAAAGAGAAAGACAGAGAGACAGAGAAAGAGAGAAACAGAGGGAAATCCCATAAAAAACAACATCAGAAACCATAATATACAATCCAAAGACTTATAAGGTTAAAGAAGGCCCAGATAAAGCATTATGAGACAAAAAAGAAAAGCCAAAATACCACTGAGTTCACTTCCTGTTAGCCATTTACTGCTGGACATGGGGCATCTCCTTAACTATGGTTTGTATATCCAGTGATATACAAAACAATGGAGAAAACAATTTTTTTTCCTTCACAAGTGATTGTCAATTTGAGATAGCTTCTGAGTTAGGAATGAAGGCACAAGTTCACTCCCTGATTCATCACTGGGACCCCATCTGGCTTAGACCTGTTCAGGCCCTGTGAATGCTGCCAGTCTTTGGGAGTTCATATGTACATCAGTCCTGCTGTGTCATGAGGGTCTTGTTTCATTCATGTCTTCCATTCCCACTGGCTCTTACAATTTTCCAATCTACTCTTCCTCAAAGATTCTTGAGCCCTAAGAAGAAAGATTTATGGACACATCTCATTTAGGGTTGAATGTTCCAAGTTCTCTCACTCTCTGCATATTGTCCAGTTGTGTGTCACTGTATGCTTTTCCAACTATTGCAGTCAGAAGCTCCTCCAATGATGGATGAGCAAGATACTGTCTATGAGTACAGCAGAATAGCATTAGGACTCACTTTATGTCTACACTCTTCTAGTAGAAAAAGCAGAATTTGGTTTTCTCCTAGGACTATGGCCTATCTAGCAAAAATTCTTGGCCATTTAAAAGTGGTGTCAGGCAAGAGTTCTATCTCTTGGAGTGGGCCTTAAATCCAAACAGATAGTGGTTGGTTACTTCCATAATTTTATACTACTATTTTATTTTTCCCCTGTGCCCATACCTTCCAGGCTTTTCTCCACTTTCTCCTCTATAAATTTCAGTGTCTCTTTTTTTATGTGGAGATCTTTGATCCACTTAGACATGAGCTTTGTACAAGGAGATAAGAATGGATCAATTCTCATTCTTCTACATTGTAAATGCCAGTTGTGCCAGCACCATTTGTTGAAAATTCTGCCCTTTTTTACTGGATTGGTTTTAGTTCCCTTGTCAAAGATCAAGTAACCATAGGTGTGTGGGTTCATTTCTGAGTCTTCAATTCTATTCCATTGATCTGCCAGTCTGTTGCTGTATCAGTACCATACTGTTTTTATCATAATTGCTCTGTAGCACAGCTTAAGGTCAACCATGGTGATTTCCCAAGAGGTTCTTTTAATGTTGAGAATAGTTTTTGTCATTAAGACAAAGAGGCCACCGACATATTGGGAAAGAATTTTTACTACCCCTAAATCTGATAGGGGCTATCCAATATATACAAAGAGCTCAAAAAACTGAACTCCAGAAATTCAAATAACACCATTAAAAAATGGGGTACAGAGCTTAACAAAGAATTTTCAACAGAGGAATACCAAAGGGCAGAGAAGCACTTGAATAAATGTTCAACATCCTTAATCATCAGGGAAATGTAAATCAAAACAACCCTGAGATTCCACCTCACACCAGTCAGAATGGCTAGGATCAAAAATTCAGGTGACAACAGATGCTGGCAAGGATGTGGAGAAAGAGGAACACTCCTCCATTGCTGGTGGGATTGCAAGCTGGTACAACCACTCTGGAAATCAGTCTGGTGGTTCCTCAGAAAAATGAACATAGTACTACTGGAAGATTCAGCAATACCTCTCCTGGGTGTAACCCAGAATATGTTACAACTGGTAATAAGGACACATGCTCCACTATGTTCATAGCAGCCTATTTATAATAGCCAGAAGCTGGAAAGAACCCAGATGCCCCTCAACAGAGGAATGGATACAGAAAATGTGGTACATTTTCACAATGGTGTACTACTTAGCTATTGAAAACAATGAATTTATGTAATTCTTGGGCAAATGGATGTATCTGGAGGATATCATCCTGAGTGAAGCAATCCAATCACAAAAGAAGTCACTTGATATGCACCCACTGATAAGTGGACATTAGCCCAGAAACCTAGAATAACCAAGATACAATTTCCAAAACACAAGAAGATCAAGAAGGAAGATCAACACGTGGATACGTCATTCCTCACTAGAATAGTGAATAAAATGGAAAGAGTTGCAGAGACAAAGGTTGGAGCAGAGACATAGGATGGACCATCCAGAGACTACCCCACCCAGGGGGTCCATCCCATAATCAGCCACCAAACCCAGACACTATTGCATATGCCAGCAAGATTTTGCTGAAAGGACCCTGATACAGCCGTCTCCTGTGAGGCTTTGCCAGTGCCTGGCAAATACAGAAGTTCATGCTCATAGTCATCTATAAGATGGAACACAGAGCCCCCAATGGAGGAGCTAGAGAAGGAGCTGAAGGGGTCTGCAACACTATAGTTGGAACAACCATATAAACTAATCAGTGGCTGCAGAGCTCATGTCTCTAGCTGCATATGTAGCAGAAGATGGCCTAGTCAGCCATCATGGGGAAGAGAGGCCCCTTGGTCTTGCAAACTTGATAAGCCCCAGTACAGGGGAACGCCAGAGCCAAGAAGCAGGAGTGGCAGGGTTGGGGAGCAGGACGGGGAGAGGGTATAGGGGACTTTTGGGATAGCATTTGAAATTTAAATGAAGAAAATATCTAATATTAATTAATTAATTAATTGATTAATTAATTTAAAAAAGGGATTTAAAAAACTTAGTTTCCAACTTTAAATACATTTAAGAGTAAGATCACACTGAAACAAGAAAAGAATTCTTATTTTGTTTCCATATATATTTGAAATGTTTTGTGGCATTTAAATATTTCAAATATTACTTATTTTAGATTTAGCTTTTTCAGTGTATTATGAAATCCAAAGCAGGAGTTCACATTATAAAAAGCTTTCACAGTTCATTCCACAGTCAACCTCCACCTATGTCTACAAAACACTGGATATCCAGCTGTGGGACCATGATCTAAGTGGTATTGCCTATGAATTTGCTGCTGACTCTCAGGAGGGATGAGGAGCCTCAGCCATCACTGGAAGCCGATGACAGTGACAGAAAACACACATAGACTTTCAAAGACATGCAACAAACCAAAGTTACCAAACATTTTGGAGAAAATAGTGTAGCTAAAGACACTGAAATTACAAAAAGAAAACAAGCAGATGAAAATTGGAACACACAGAGCAACTCCACTGTGAGTAATTCAGTAATATATTGTGTTCATAAAAGATGGTCTGGATGCAAAATGAATAAAATTAAAGACCAAAATAGTGAGCTGAAGCAGAAAATTGAGAGACTTCCCTCATCTTCAGCATAAAAGAGAAGAAGTTCGCAGAGAAGGACATGAAAGGACACCTTCATTAATATTTCCCTTTGGAAGAACAAGGGTGATCTGGAGATCTGTTGTCTAGAGATCAGTTGCCATCAACACAAAGACAAACGAAAGTATGGAACCACATATACAAAATTTTAAGTTTACAAAGCAATACTTTAAAAATGCAAGTAGGTATATATTTATGATATTTAAAATCAAGATGCATGAGAGGTTGAAATAAATGCTAAATTAATTATGGTTGCTAACTATGGGTAGAAAAAAAGACTCAAGGTTTAATGGACAACATAACTGTTTCTCTTTTTTTAGAGAATACTTAGAATCTAGAGTCAGTGGACATATGATAAAGGTGTTTAACATATTATTTTAGCCTTATATATGTATTGAAATTATTTCAAAAATTAAATAGCTGTAATCAGTTTTAAATATTTACCACAAAATTACAAAAGACAAAAATCACACAGCCATTTGCTGGAAATATGAAGTTAGCTGTCTAATTGCACCCTCTGCTGTTCTATATAGACTATAACTAAAAATTTACAACAAAACTCAACAATGAAGACTCAAGGAAGGAGGTTACAAACTCTCTTTCTTCCACTCCAGCTGAAAGCAGCCTTTGCATCAGAAGGAATATGAAAAATATGATACACACCCTTTTCTGACAATTTTTCTGTGTGAAGTGTTCCTTCTGGACAAATTAGGTGAGAGTTTAAGGATTGCTAACCATGATGGCATAGAGGTCTCAATGAAGATTCTGGGCCATTCTCTGTGTCTCTATGTTTGCAAGGGCAAGAGAAGGCTGTGGGAGCTAAGACTGAGATGACTGAAAGAACTGATATTTAGTTTTATTATTTACAGATTAGGAATCTGAAGTCCAAAGGGTCACCTAGAAGCTACAGGCCAACCAAAGAAGTCTACCAAGGAGAGGGTATTCTGACCATGGTAGTGATATGTTCCTGTGTGTGAGTCCTGAAGGCATGCTACACTCCAGTCCTGATATCATCTTCTCCCTCACTCATCATCCATGTAAAAGTGAAAAGATGCAATAGATCTGTCCTCCTACACCAGCTTAAGATTCAAGAATACTTATGGTTTACCCGAAATGGAGATTGCCCCTCGTGGGGAGGCAGCCAGACAAAGCAGCCTGCCAAGAAGGATTTCTATTTACTATATCCCCTGTAACAAATTACTACAAGGTTCCTGGTGTAATCCAAACACCATTCATCCTTCAATTCTGGAAATCATGCTTCTGAGAAAGATGCTGATTCACGGGAATAAAATAAAGATATGAAAAAGAGATGCCTAGAGAAGAAGTCATTTCCATGACTTTCCCCTGGAGGTTGCCCATATCCCTTAGCTCGAGGCTTCTCAAGATTTAGGTGATGACCCCATGTGGGTGAGCAAAACTGATTTTGAGGACTATGAAAATTTTGACAATAATAAAAGTTTCCGAGCACACAGTAACTAAAAGTTAATTCAAAATTAAATGCTTGGGTGTTTCTGGCAGCAGTCAAAGGTGTTGAATCAAGAAACCTTCCTGTGGCCTTGACTCTAAATATACAACCTGTATACTTAGTGCTGAGCACACCAACCCATCAGTCAACACCTGCAAATGCTGTCTGAATACCTTGGCTCAGATTGGAGACTGCCAAACTGCACTGTTTTTGCTGTGTGTACAAATGTTCCTGTTCTTATGAAAACATAATGACTTAATTACAGAAAACTATTTTCCCACTGTCATTCATTGACATGTAAATATCAAATATGTCTATGTGTGGATGGCACTGTGTAACAATATCCAAATTTAGATATTTCTGTTTATTTCTTGTTCTACAGAAATATAAGTGTTCAATCACAGAAAATAAAAATTAAGATTAAAACTCCATAACAATATTTCTCAATCATCTGTACACATAAGTGTGGAGTCAACTTGAAAATTAAGCACAAATGTAATTTTGCAATTTCAATATGGTGTTTTCTGGAGAATTTATTAATATTTTATTACAAGATATTTTTGGTTCTGGCCAAGTGATAGACAGAAGACAATGAAAGAGTCTGTACCACAGAATGCAGACTGACAGGAAAAGAGATAGGTTTCAATGTTTCAGCAGAATATGTTTACTTCTAACAATCGTGACTATAAACAAAACCTCCTTGCTTAGTTTGTATTGAGGTTTTGGTTGTATCAATCATAAAAACAGCCACACACAAACATCGTCATAAGGAGAATGCTGTGTGCCACAGCAAACCAGAGGATATTGTGAGGAACTTACAAATTTTTCATATAATAATGTTTTAGATATATTTGTCATCATCTACAAACATCATTACTTGACTACTACAAAACTACTTAATTGCAAATATTAAAATGTCCTATATGACAAGTTCCCTTTTCTTCACTGCTACCCAGCCACAGGCACTTACAGCCAAAACTATCACATGTGCTTCCCAGGAGTGCTGTGCCCTTCACAGCCATTTGCCTTCAAACCTTTGAAGAGACCCGGACCTCAGTTATAAGAGATTACCACAGAGAACAAGTGCCTATTGAGAGCACAAAATGTAAACACAGTACTGAACAAGGAAGTTATATTTAACTAAACAGAATCTCATTTGATTATTATTTTTTCATAGTAACATCAAAAAGCGTCTTGCCAGATTTTTAAAAATCTTGATGATTTGGGGCTGGAGAGATGGCTCAGCAGTTGAGAGCACTAACTACTCTTCCGAAGGACCTGAGTTCAAATCCCAGCAACCACATGGTCGCTCAGAACTTGATGGCTTAAGCTTCTCATTTCATTAAAATAGTTGTAGCATATTAGTTATCAATAAAATTCAAAATTGCACAAAAAAGTTAACATGTGGAAGAAGGTGGAAAGCAACTCTTTGTAAATGTTTATATCTGCACATAAGTTCATAACTAGAAAGAATTTTTCTAAAGTTAAATTCCAACAGTTATAACAGGGTACCTGAAGTGCCATGAGACAACTTAAGAACATTGCATTTTGATTCTAAATTACTTTGCTGGACTAAATCATACCCAACCAATGCAAAAAAATATTAAAATGTTGCCTACTTCTTCACCAACAGAAGCTAAACACTTCAGTTTCACTTTTAAAACATCATCAAATGAGTTTTAAGTTGGGATAAAGACAGAATATTCAACAAGTCCAGAAATGATGTAAAATATCCCTACCATATATTTCCATACTAGATGTTTATGTGAAGCAGCATTCTTTGTTTTTCTATTTTTAATATATATTTCTTTATTTACATTTTAAATGTTGTCCCTTTTCTGGTTTCCTCTCCGAAAACTCCCTATCCCCTCTCCCCCTCCCCCCCCCCCCCCCGCCCGCTCACCCACCCATCCACTCCTGTTTCCTCTGACCTGGCATTCCCCTATACTGGGGTATAGAGCCTTCACAGGACCAAGGGCCACTCCTCTCATTGATGACCAGCTAGGCCATCTTCTGCTAAATATGCAGCTAGAGCCATGAGTCCCACCATGTGTTTTCTTTGGTTGGTGGTTTAGTCCCAGGGAACTCTGGAGGTAGTGGTTATTTCATATTGTTGTCCCTCCTATGGGGCTACAAACCCCTTTAGTTCCTTGGGTACTTTCTCTAACTCCCTCATTGGGGACCCTGTGCTTTGTCTAATGGATGACTGTGAGCATCAACTTCTGTATTAGTCAGACACTGGCAGAGCCTCTCAGGAGACCTGTCAGGCTCATGTCAATAAGCTCTTGTTGGTGTCTGCCATAGTGTCTGGGTTTGGTGGTTGTTTATGGGATGGATCCCCAGGTGGGGCAGTTTCTGGATGGTCATTTCTTCAGTCTCTGCTTTGAACTTTGTCTCTGTAACTCCTTCCATGGGTATTTTGTTCCCCCTTCTAAGAAGGAGGGAAGTATCCACACTTTGGTCTTCCTTCTTCTTGAGTTTCATGTGAATTGTATCTTGGGTATTCTGAGCTTCTGGGCTAATATCCACTTATCAGTGAGTGCATATCATGTGTGTTCTTTTGTGATTGGGTTACCTCACTTAGGATGATATCATTCAGATCCATCCATTTGTCTAAGAATTTCATGAATTTATTTTTTTAATAGCTGCATAGTATTCCATTGTGCAAATGTACCACATTTTTTGTATCTATTCCTCAGTTTCTGTTGTTATGTCTCCCTTTTCATTTCTGATTTTGTTTATTTGCACACTATCTCTATGCCCTGTGGTTTATCTATCTTGTTGGTGTCTGCCATAGTGTCTGGGTTTGGTGGTGGTTTATGGGATGGATCCCCAGGTGGGGCAGTTTCTGGATGGTCATTCTGGATGGCTAAGGGTTTATCTATCTTGTTGATTTTCTCAAAGAACCAGTTTCTGGCTTTGTTGATTCTTCATAGAGTTCTTTTCTTTCTACTTGGTTGATTTCAGCTCTTAGTTTCATTATTTCCAGCTGTCTACACCTCTTGGGTATATTTGCTTCTTTTTGGTCTAGAGCTTTCAGGAGTGCTGTCAGGCTGCTAATGTATGCTCTCTCCAGTTTCTTTTTGGAGGCACTCAGAACTAGGAGTTTTCCTCTTAGCACTGCTTTCATTTTGTCCCATAAGTTTGCCTATGATGTGCCTCAATTTTCATTGAATTCTAAAAAGTCTTTAATTTATTTCTTACTTGACCAAGTTATCATTGTTGGGCATCCATGTGTATGTGTGCTTTCCATTGTTTTTATTACTATGGAAGACCAGCGTTAGTCAGTGGTGATCTGATGGGGTGCATGGGATTATTTCAGTATTCTTATATCTGTTGAGGTATGTGTTGTGACCAACTAGATGGTCAATTTTGGAGAAGATACCATGATGTGCTGAGAAGAAGGTATATTCTTTTGTTTTAGGATGAAATGTTCTATAGATATCTGTTAAATCCATATGGTCCACAACTTCTGCAAGTTTCACTGTGTCTCTGTTTAGTTTGTGTTTCCTTGATCTGTCCATTGCTGAGAGTGGGGTGTTGAAGTCTCCCACAATTATTGTGTGAGGTGCAATGTGTGCTTTGAGCTTTAGTAAAGTTTCTTTTATGAATGTGGTCACCCTTGCATTTGGAGCACAGATCTTCAGAATTGACATTTCTTCTTGGTAGATTTTTTTCCTTTGGTGAGTATGAAGTGTCCTTCCTTATCATTTTTGATAAGTTTTGGTTGAAAGTTGATTTTTATCCAATATTAAAATGGCTATTCCACCTTGTTTCTTGGGACCATTTGCTTGGAGAATTATTTTCCATCCTTTTACTCTGTGGTAGTGTCTGTCTTTGTCACTGAGGTGCATTTCCTATCTGCAGCAAAATGCTGGGTCCTGTTTACATATTCAGTCTGTTAGTCTATGTCTTTTTATTGGGGAATTGAGTCCATTATATTAAGAGATATTAAGGAATATTGATTGTTGCTTCTTGTTATTTTTATGTTTGTGTGGCTATCTTTTTTTGGGTTTGTTGAAAGAAGATTACTTTCTTGCTTTTTCTAGGGTGTAGTTTCCCTCCTTGTATTGGAGTTTTTGTCTATTATCCTTTTTAGAGCTGGATTCGTGGAAAGATATTGTGTAAATTTGGTTTTGTCATGGTATATCTTGGTTTCTCCATCTATGGTAATTGAGAGTTTTGCTGGGTATAGTGGCCTGGCATTTGTGTTCTCATAGAATCTGTATGAGATCTGCCCAGGATCTTCTAGCTCTCAGTCTCTGGTGAGAAGTCTGCTGTAATTCTGTTAGACCTGCCTTTAATTGTTATTGCCCTTTTTTCCTTACTGCTTTTTAATATTCTTTCTTTGTGTAATGCATTTGGTGCTTTGACTATTATGTGACAGGAGGAATTTCTTTTCTGGTCCTATCTATTTGGACTTCTGTGGGCTTCTTGTATATTTATGGGCATCTCTTTCTTTAGGTTAGGAAAGTTTTCTTTTATAATTTTGTTGAAGATATTTACTGGCTCTTTAAGTTGGGAATCTTCACTCTCTTCTATACCTATTATCCTTAGATTTGTTACTCTCACTGTGTCCTGAATTTCATGGATTTTTGTGTTAGGGGATTTTTGCATTTTGCTTTTTCTTTGACTGCTGTGTCAATGTTTTCCATGGTATCTTCTGCACCTGAGATTCTCTCTTCTATTTCTTATATTCTGTTGGTAATGCTTCCATCTATGACTTCTGATCTCTTTCTGAGGTTTTCTGATTTTTTTCTGGACGTTGTCTCCTTTTGTGATTTCCTTATTGTTTCTATTTCCATTTTTAGATCCTGGATGTTTTTGTTCATTTCTTTCTCCTGTTTGGTTGTGTTTTCCTGTAATTCGTTAAGAGATTTTTGTGTTTTCTCTTGAAGGGCTTCTATCTGTTTACCTGTGTTCTCCTGTATTTTTTTAAACAGAGTTATTTATGTCCTTCTTAAAGTCCTCTATCATCATCATGAGATGTGATTTTAAATCAGAGTTTTGTTTTTCTGGTGTGTTGGGGTATCCAGGGCTTGTCATGGAGATAGAAGTGGGTTCTGGTGATGCCAAGTAGACTTAGTTTCTGTTGCTTATGTTCTTGCCCTTGCCTCTTGACATCTGGTTATCTCTGGTGTTAGCTGATTTTGCTGTCTCTGACCCTCCTGTAAGCCTGTGAGTCAGTACTCTTGGGAAACCAGTCCTCTCTGGGAGGAATTTGAGTATGAAGTGCTGTGGCACAGTCAGCTCCGGGTTACAGACAGAAACTAGAAGGATATTGTCTCTGGCTGATCCTTGGTTCCTGTGTCCTGATGGCTCTGGGCAGGTCCCTCTTGGGTCAAGAATTTGAACCAAATGGTGGCCTTACCTGTGCTCACAGGTCTGTTGGCACTTCTGGGAGACATACTCTTTACCAGCGCTATTTGGGTAGAGAGAGTTGTGGCACAGGGTCAGTTCACGGCACAGATGGAAACTGGAAGGGTCCTCTCCCAGGCTTCTCTTGGATGTTTTGTCCTGAGGGTTCTGGGCAGGTCCCTCTGAGCAGAAGTGGTGGTCTTACCTGCACTAACAGGCTCATCAGCACTCCTGGGAGGCCAACTCTCGGCCAGATGTATTTGGGTATGGAACACTGTGGCATGGGATCAGCTCTGGGTACTGTGGCACAAGGTCAGTTCTGGGAGCTCTGTCCTTTTTTTAAAGATAGAGGTTAGTTTCAAGATAAAATAGGTTTGGCCTCTCAAGGGAAATGCAAATCAAAACGACATTGAGAATCCATCTTACACATGTCAGAATGGCTAAGATCAATAATAAAAGTGACAGCTCATGCTGGCAAGGATATTGAGAAAGGGTGACTCCATGGCTGTGTCAGTGCACACTACTACAGTCATTATGGAAATCATTATTTCCTCAGAATCATGGTTCCTCAGAAAAATGAGAATCCATCTACCTCACAGCCCAGCTATATTGCTCTTGGGCATCTGTCCAAAAGGTGCTCCATCCCATCATAAAGGCACTTGCTCAATTATGTCCATAGCATGTTTATTCATACTAGCCAGAAACTACAAACAACATAGATGTTCCTCAACAGAAGAATGGATAAACAAAATGTGGTACATTTACACAATAGAGCTGATTCTTAAAAAATAACATCATCAATTTACAGGCAAGTGAATGCAACTAGAAAAAAAAATCATCTTAAGTGAGCCAAGCCAGACCAAGAATGACAGCTATAGCATGAATTCACTTATACATCAGTATTACCTACTAGATAAATAGTAATCAAGCTACACTCCACAGACTGAGAGAGATTACAAGAGGAGGGCTACCGGGAGGAAGCATGGATATCCCTCTAGAGGGGAAATAGAATAGTCTCTGTGAGTAGACTGGGATTTGATGACAATAGGAACAGAAGGAATCAGTTGTGGTGGGGAGTAGGATGAAGGAAAAGTACAGTGCAGGAAGAAACAGCTGGAATTAGGGGACATTTGGGGTTGGTGTAGAAACCCCATGTGATGGCAACTTCCTGGAATCTATGAAGGTGACAGGATTTCCATTACTGTAAAAAAATACCATGACCAAGGCAACTCATAAAGGACAACATTTAATTGGGACTGGCTTACAGGTTCAGAGGTTCAGTCCATTATCATCATGGCAAGAAGCACAACAGTGTCTAGGCAGGCATGGTGCTGGAGGAACTGAGAGTTCTACATCTTCATCCAAAGGAAGCCAGGACCAGACTGTTTCCAGGAAGCTAGGAAGAAAGTCTCAAAGCCCACCCCCCACACTTACTCCAACAAGGTCATACCTCCTAATAGTGCCACTCACTGGGCCAACTATATTTAAACCACCATGGTGACCCTAATGAAGACTCCTAGTAATGAAAGATATGGAGTCTTACCGTACTTCGTAGCCAGGTAGGGCTTCAATGTTGGGAATGGGTTACATTTGGTCGAGTTGTTGGCCAAGGAAGTCCCCTGGAGACCCTAGGGGACTGATGCTATGACAAACCTTTGCTCTCTGAAAACTGGCAGCAGGGCCCCATCACTGAGGACTAATTCCACACAGCTCACTGAATGTAGAGGTCAAACAGGTACAGGCTTGGAGCCTCCACCCATATGTTCTAGCCTCTTTGAGAAGAGAAGTTACTCTATAGGTTGCAGAAAGGCAAAAGAGTACCCAAATACAAATACAAAAACTTCATTTACAATTGGTCCTTCCTGCAAGATGTACTGGAGCATGATGGTAACAAGTTTGTTTGAGTGGCCAATCAAGATTTGGTTTAACTTGAGGCCCAGACGTGAGAGGGAACCCATTCCTAGCACTGCCTGTATTTCCAGGAACCTTGCAGAGACTTAAGTGGCAAGCATGGGGTCAGCATTGGTCTGTGCCGGGTCCTCTGCTGATGTTTTGGTGGGAGCAAGTGTAGCTCTGAGTCTTTTGCTGACTCTTTTCCTCATATTGGTTTGCCTTGTCCAGCTTCAATATGAAGGCTTTCACCTTGTCTTTTTCTATCTTGTTTTGTCGTATTTGGCTGTTCTCTCTTGGAGGTCTGCTCCTTTCTGAAGAGGAAGCAGAAGATGGGGTGTGGATCTTGGGGAAAGGAAGATAGGAGAGGTGGGGGGTGACTGGGAGGAGTGGTGGGAGGGAAACAGTGGTCAGGATATATTGTATGAGAGAAGAATCTATCTTCTATTAAAACATGAATTCAATATTTTAAAATGAAAATGCAAAGAAGAAGGAAAGCAACAATGAACAACAACAAAAAAAAGAGAAATAGTAAAGACAGGGACAGCATGAATTTGACAGATACACTTGTCATTGTGTTTGTGTGGAGGGTGACCTACACACAGAAGTGTAAAAGTATCTTTTATTTGCCTGATGTAACTGTCAGCTTACTTGCTTCATCTGGTAGCCTAGGTCTAGCCCTGGAAGCTTCTAACCTCTGTACAATCTTTTTTTTTTTGGTTTTTCGAGACAGGGTTTCTCTGTATAGCCCTGGCTGTCCTGGAACTCACTTTGTAGACCAGGCTGGCCTCGAACTCAGAAATCTGTCTGCCTCTGCCTCCTGAGTGCTGGGATTAAAGGCATGAGCCACCACACCCGGTTGCCTCTGTACAATCTTATCTGAGACTTACTGCTGAAAAGACTCACCCTTTCTTTTTCTTTCTGAACTCTGGCTGGATGGTCAATTCAGCTGTTCTAGCTCAAAACTCCTCTCCATGCCAAATGATTCAAACTGGCTTCTTTAATTTCTGATTGAATTGCTCTGCTTGGCAATCAAACTCGGGCAATCTGTTTTAGTCTTCTGGTTTCCTCTCATTCTCTGGTTCATTCTATCTTCACCTATGTCTAGCTTGTTTTTTCTTCAATCTGTCTATGTAAAACTCTCAGTAAAACTGCCTCCTCCTCTCTCCCTCTGTGCTGTTCCCTCATATGTTTCCCCTCTTTCCTCTCTGTTCTTGTGAGAGCTGGACATATCCTATTCTGCCAGATCTTTCTCTGATTTATCACTTTGTCTGCCACTCAATTAGATGTCACTTTCAAAATGGGTACTTTCTTCTAAAACTAATTTTATCTTCATTGTTTGGTATTAAAGGTGTGTGTTAAGGGCTGAGCCACACCACAACTAGAAACAGTTTTTCTTTTTCAGTAAATAAGACTATCTCAAGGTTCACAATGTGATCAAATATCCTGTACCACAAGAGTTCATGACAAGCTTATGTTGGGCCCAGTCTATGTCTGTGAAAGTAGAAGTTTTGCTCTCAAAAACATGAAATCTATATCATGCAGGAAACAAAAGCAGGTTATTTTCTTGTGTTAGCTTTCATTAGTTTGGGATGTAGAATTACAAAGCTCTCTTATAAGGTAGATTTGAGCAACCTGATGTAGTGCTTCAAATTCATGCTAGCCCCTCTGCAAAATCAGTGAATGCTTTCAACCACTGAACCACCCCTCTATGATATCTACACACTGTTTTAAAGAATAAATTTCTTTGTGATTTATTATCAGGAAATGTTTGATTTATATATTGATATACCTACATTTCTGGGGTTATAAAAGAATTTCTCAGGCACTTATGAGTCTGTATGTTTTTCAAAATCTCTGGACCAGAAAATACCAGGTAAAAAAGACGAGAAACTGTAAGTGTGACTTCTTGGTGATTTACATGTACCCAAAAGTGTAAAGATTTTAGGACCGATGACAGGTCCATGAGGATCCATGTACACTAGGAAACTTAGCTAACATCTTTTGTGGAACTATTTTTGAGTTTACCTAGATAAAATAGAAATACTAGCCAAAGCAGAACACAGTGCACACTAACATAGCTAACAGAGTAAGTAGTTGAGATTTTAGCATAACTCCACAAGCAAGTGAGACAGCTGTTGAAGCTGATGTTTATATTTAATAGACATTATGATTATTTTATATGATATGATATAATGTACATTATATTTATATGTGAATGTCAGTGTATGTGCTCATGTGTGTAAGTAGCCATGGTGTCCAGAAGATCATGACAGATTCCTTGAATCTGGAGTTACATACAGTTGTTTCTCCACATGGGCGCTGAAAACTGAACTCCAGTCCTCTAGACAAGAACTACATGTTCTTAACCACTGAGCTATTTCTCCAGCCCAATACTGTCCTAATAATGTCCAGTCAACAGTGTTTCAACTTTGAACAGAGTAGCTCTACCTTCAAAATGTCTTTTGAAAAAGTAATTCAGAAATAAGACTAAGAATAATGATTTACTATGTTAAAACATGTTAGAGCAACTGAACACATTTGTTCTGTGGCACAAATGTGAAGGTCACAACCTTGGCCTACAAAAGTGTGCAGGAAGGCCAACTGGCACGCTTCATCTTTGATTCTGAAAGAAAGACGGAAATTCGGAAAGTCAAATCAACAAGTTTTAAATGAAGTTGAAAGAACACTCATAATGATGGTATAACAATAGAACCCTGGCATGGATCATGAGGAAATATTCAAGTCATTGATTTGGCAAACAGAGTAAGTTCAGTTTGGTCAAGGTCAAGCAGACTCTGTGCTGATATCAAGATGCATAATTCTGATATCCTCTGCATGATGAAGAGAAATTTATTTCGAGAAAGACTTTGTAACAAGATTTGCACCACCACTTGTCTCCAATGTACAAAAACAAATGATAATTACAGTCTTTCTGCCTTTGCCAAGGTGGGAGGGTAGAGGCTTAGTAAGATCAGCCAGTAACAGACAGCTCAGGAGACCCATCTCCTGCTAGGCCAAGTAAACACAGCAGACAACTCAGGCTGATGAAACACTGAATAGCTCAGGCTGAAACACAACAAATTAGACTAACACACTCTACTCACTCATTTCTCTTAGTCATTTAAAAAAGTATACATACTTACTATTATTAATTTGTAGATAAACATTCAACACTTGTCAAACAGTCAATTCTTCAAGATACTTTGTGAAGTCTTTCCCAGGTACTAGCACTGTAGACAAAGAATCTAAGAAATTGCATTTCAGTTTAAGGAAATGAATAAAATAGAATTTTTTTCTATTTGAACTTCATATTGCAGCAGTTTTTCTTTTTCTTTTTTAAATAGGGTGATAGTATTTTATTGAACTATATTCAAGTGTCAAATCTATGTCTAGTTAATATATTTTTATTTATTTATTTATTTATTTTTATTGGATACTTTCTTTATATACATTTCAAATGTTATCCCCTTTCCCGGTTTCCCTCCTTCCCAGAAACACTCTATCACATCCTCCCTCCCCGTGCTTCTATGAGGATGTTCTTCCACTCATCCACTCACCCACTCCTACCTCCCTGCCCTCGATTCCCCTACACTGGGGAATCTATCGAGCCTTCATAGGACCAAGGACCTCTCTTTCTATTGATGGATGACAAGGCCATCCTCTGCTACATATGCAACTGGAGCCAAGTGTACTACTTTGTTGATGGCTTAGTCCCTAGGGATTCTGGGGGATCTGGTTGGTTGATATTGTTGTTCTTCCTATGGGGCTGCAAATACCTTCAAATCCTTCAATCTCTTCTCTAAGTCCTCTATTAGGAACCCTGCACTCAGTCCAATAGTTGGCTGCAAACATCTGCCTCTGTATTTGTAAGGCTCTGACAGAGCCTCTCAGAAAACGGCCATATCAGGCTCCTTTCAGCATGCACTTCTTGGCATCCACAGTAGTGTCTGGGTTTGATAACTGTATATGGGATGATTCCCCAGGTGGGACAGTCTCTGGGTGACCTTTCCTTCAGTCTCTGCTCTATACTTTATCTCCATATTTGCTCCTGTGAGTATTTTGTTCTCCTTTTAAGAAGGACCAAAGCACCCACACTGGTCTTCCTTCTTATTGAGCTTCATGTGGTTTGTGAAATGTATCCTGGTTATTTGTAGCTTTTGGGCTAATATCCACTTATCAGTGAGTGCACACCATGTGGGTTCTTTTGTGATTGGGTTACCTCACTCAGGATGATATTTTCTAGTTCTATCCATTTGTCTAAGAATTTCATGAATTCAGCATTTAAATAGCTGAGTAGTACTCCATTATGTAAATGTACCACATTTTCTGTATCCATTCCTCTGTTGAACAATATCTGGGTTCTTTCCAGCTCCTGGCTATTATAATTATAGCTGATATGAGCATAGTAGAGCTTGGGTCCTTATTAAATGTTGGAGCAACTTCTGGGTATATATCAAGGAGTGGTATAGCTGGATCCTCAGGTAGTACAATGTCCAATTTTCTGAGGAACCACCAAACAGATTTCCAGAGTGGTTGTACCAGGAGGGATAGCAATGGTAGCGAGATCTTCATTCTCCACATCCCTGCCAGCATTTGCTGTCACCTGAGTTTTTTATTTTAGCCATTCTGACTGGTGTGAGGTGGGTTCTTTACCAATCCTACATTTAATAGAGGGCTAATATTCAATATATAAAATGAACTCAAGAAGTTAGACTCCAGAGAACTAAATAACCCTATTAAAAATGGGGTACAGAGCTAAACAAAGAATTTTCAACTGAGGAATACCGAATGGCTGAGAAGCACCTAAAGAAACGTTCAACATCCTTAGTCATCAGGGAAATGCAAATCAAAACAATCCTGATGCTATTTTTCTTTCAGCACTCAGCAGGATCAGAAACCTATAGTCAATTCCTAGTGTCAGGGACTAGCATGGTCTCTGGGGAGCAGTCCCTTGGGGTACCTTACCAGTGATGGTACTGGTTGCCTTCATATAGAACCATCCAAGCTGAACTCCTGAGCACTTATCAGGCAGCTGTATGCAGGTGAAATATGTATTGTTTACTTGGGGTATTAAGTACTTTCTGAAAAGTGATCCTGATCAGTGTTTATGCTCTAGGTATCTTCTAAAGCTATTGCTCCTGTACTTGTTAAGTAGATACTCGGGCTGGCTGACCCAGCTATTTTGGAGAATTTTCCTGTCTGATTGTGTGTGTACAGCTTCTATGGGACCAAATGTGTTAAACAATAACAACAAAAAAACCTTAATTATTCTAAAAAAACAAAACAAAACAAAAAAACAGAAAAACAAAAAAACCCAAAAAAGTTTCCATTCTTTTTACTGCTGACAGAAGACGTGTTTTGGGGATTTACACCTGAGAGGAATTTGAGAGTTTCAAATAGAACTGTATAGCCTGGAACAATTGATTGACAAGTTGATTTCTGGATAGGGCCACAGTGGCATAAAAGCTTCTGTTCTCTCTGGAGTTAATGACTATGGATGCCAAAATCAAGAATCCTCCCCTTCATTTTTTTTTTCTCTGAAAGCAACCATGCTTGGCTTTCTGGAATAGGAGGCTCTGAAATCACATCTCCAATGTCTTTCTAACCATCTCCAGGCTTGAAGACAGCCTGACCCCATTGTCTCCTTACACATTTATGGCTCATTTTGCCAACTGGCTTCTCAGCATGTTTTGAGGATACTTAGAAACAGTGTTTGGTGGTTTCTAGTGTCCCTGTCTCTTGAGATGTTTGGACCTATTGCACCATTGTAGCTCAATAGTGTGCTGTAGTTGGTGGCTGTGTTTTGGCTGGGTCTATTTGACAGGCTGCCTAAATATGTCTTTCAGAATCTTAGGATATTCAGTTAAAGCTGACAGTTAGGCTAAAGACAGCTTCACTTCTCATAGCTGCAACTGCTTATGTTTTGAGTCCAGATGGTTGGAAGAAAGCTTAGCACCAGACCAGTTTGAAAGCATGTGAACATGGGTTGATGTTCATTTGTTTGTTATTTTTTGGATCCAAAGTATTTGATATTTCTGTCCTCTGCTCAATATTTTTTTTACTGCTATTAATTACAATTTGATTTCATTGGGTGGGGGGGCATGCTTTGTCATGTCATTGTTCTTATGAGGATCTCATAGGAAAATTTGTAGGAATCTTTTCTCTTCTTCCACTATGTAGGAGCTGGAAATCAAACTCAAGTAGTCATACTCAGCAGCAAGCCCCTTTACCTGCTGAGTCATCCCACCAGCTTATATACAGAGTCTCTTAATAAAACTTTAGATATATTATGCTGTTTGGTAGATAAATGTTATATAGGGTGTGATCTTCATTATTTTGCAAGTTCAAAATCAGTCTCTCTCTCTCTCTCTCTCTCTCTCTCTCTCTCTCTCTCTCTCTCTCTCTCTCTCTCTCAACATTTTCAGACTTCGTGTCCTTATGGGTGAAAAGCCATGCTACAGATAAAAGCTGCATCTGCAGGTTATTTGATATATAATATTTCTGATGAGTGACTCAGGGATTAGATTGTTCTTGTCTTTCCTTATCTATAACAGTTTCAATTCATATATTCAAATATTAAAAAGGTGGTCATTTTTCTGAATACTTTGTCGTTCATTATATAATAGCAGTTTCTATTCATATGCTTAAATATTAAAAAATGGTCATTTTTTTCTGACCACATTATTTTCCTGAGAACCTCTTGTTTTTATGAAAAGCTGTAATTCTGCATCAACACTAATTTCAAATGACCAGAATGTCTTTGACTCTGGAGCAGTTCCCTGAATAAATATTTCACAATACTGAAATAACTATCAGCCAGTGTTATGAGAAAGTGAGAACATGGAAAGGAGATGGGTACAGGAAGATGAACAGGAAGAAAGTATGATCTTTAAGAATTCTAAGGACACCCTGATATTTATCCAGGAAATTAAGAAGAGTACTCCTGCAATATAGATGATGCATGTCCATCAGGGTCAAGAAAGGGCAGATGACTAGAATGTGAAGAGAAGAGGAGAGAGTAAAAGGAAGAACAGAGAATTGCTTTATGTACTCTAGGGTGTTGTAGTAAGTATTTAATCTATAATTGAGGCTTCTATTCCACCTTTGATCATTCAGTTCCTAAAAAAAGACACACAACTTTTATATTTATAATAAGCCTTAATCAGCACTAGAGCTGGGCAGGTATCTATCCTCTATGCTCTCAGAATCTTCTATCAATAACCATGAGTTATAACTTGCCATGTTGTATCTGGACAGGTCTTAACTCCAATTGGCCACTCTCATGTTTATGTTTTCATGATTCACCTACTCCATGGTGGCTTCCTCATCTCTCTACCTTCATCTTCTTCTTTTCCTTCTTGTGCTTCTCCTTTGAACCCAATCCCAGGAAGCCCCTCCTCTACCCCACATACCTATCTCAATTCTGCTCAGCAATAGGCTGTAGTCATCTTTATTCACCAATCAGGGATAATTTGGGGGGAGGCAAGGCTACATAGCATCACTTGAGTCTATGTGCAGATTCTCTTGCCCCTGGGAGCAGCCAGGCCTCAGGAGAGCAATATTTAGCATTACAATACATAGCAAAAGGCCAAACCTCAACATGAGGGGAACCTTCCAGCATGTTCAGAAGGATTTTTTTTTCTCTATATGTGCCCATGAAAGGCTCACACTCCAGATATGAAATGTGTTTGGATCATGTGTATGCTGCCTTAGTCCATGGATTTATGATGAATTCATGAGGCTTGTGTCAACTTGACATAAATTAGCCAGCACAGGTACTGTGGCAACACAATGAGATTTTATTCCTTTGAAAACTGACTTCATGAGAGACCTTTTGTTACTTTTCCAGGATTTTCTTTTTTTTTTTCTTTTTTCTTTTATTTATTTATTATATGTAAGTACACTGTAGCTGTCTTCAGACACTCCAGAAGAGGGAGTCAGATCTCGTTACGGATGGTTGTGAGCCACCATGTGGTTGCTGGGATTTGAACTTCTGACCTTCGGAAGAGCAGTCGGGTGCTCTTACCCACTGAGCCATCTCACCAGCCCCCCAGGATTTTCTTGTTTTGATCAACCATTCAAAATTTGAGGAAGTAAAGCTGGGTGTTATGAACTGATAATTCAGGCTGAAGATAGAGGGTAGTTTGAGGCCACCTAAAGAGTGAGAACTCTGGCTTAAGAAAGCAATGAGCATGCATAAGATGAAGCAAAAATAGCAAACGAATATAAGACTGTGAACTGGATGATGATGATGGGTTAAAAAGAGAATGATAATTAAGAGATTGGGGGGAAGTTATTTTCCTTAACGATTTTATGTTTTATTATTGGAACACAATCTAAGAATGGAATCATATGAGAATTCTAAATGTTTGTGAGAACACTTCAAGAAAACAATACAAGAATCTTGTGATGTCATTTTCTTTAAAACACTAAATTGTTCATTGAGTATGTTGTTTTGTGATCCTCCCACGTGTGAGTTTATTTCAGATTACTTGCTGCTGTCTTTCAATTAAATGTTTAAACTATCCCTTATTTGCCTTTATGGAAAAACATGTTTTTACCATGTGTGGCTTATCCTTGTGATTGTATAGAGCTTGAACTCATGGAAATCTTACTCAGGTGACTGTTCTTAACCCTCAGAATATAAATCATCTGAGGCCCTGAGTAAAATTGGTTATTGCTTGAGACTTTAATCCACCTCATTTATTGACTAAACCCAGATCCATTGGCCTCTAAAGGAGTATTATTTTTTAATGTATATGTTTTGTATTTTCAATCATTTGAATTTATAATTTTGTAATATATTCAAATATAATATAACTTTTTCTTTTTCTCTACCCAATGCCTCCCATGTTCTAATCTCTTCCTTTCTATTTCCTGACCTCTAGTTTAAATTGTTACACACACACACACACACACACACACACACACACACACACACACACACGCAGTGGAGGGGCTCATATATGGGGAAGACTAAGTCTTAGCTCAGCATTTCTTAGTTACTTGTAGTTCTTTGCCCAGAGCTCATGCCCCTTGAAACTACCACTTTCCATGTTAACATTAGAGTCATGTTAACTATTAGAGTCATCCTTGTTTACATCTTGTTGAGGCAGCTAGACTTGAAGCATCTGACTTCATGGTCCTCTGACTCTTAAAATCTTTCCAGCCTCTCTTCCTGAGATGTTCACTGAGCCTAAGGTGCAGTTTTGTTGTAGGTATTTCCATTGGGCTGAACACTCCACAATCAGTTGTTCTTTACATTTTGCCATTTTCTGTAATGTCTTTGTTTCAAATAGAAGCTGCTTAGAAGAAAGGTGAGAGTTACACTTATCTGTGGATATTAAGGTATATATTTAAAATCCTGTTACGAATTTGGTCATTTAGTAAAGTGAAATTAGTAGGTTCTCTTCTAAGATAAATGACCACACTAGCCCTTGATAGTCCTAGGCTTCCAAGACAAGGCATGATCCCCCGTTTGTTGAGTGGACCATAATTTCAATCAGACAGCTATTGGCTATCACCAAAATATGAGTGACACTATTGCACCCTTAGGAATATCTTGTTAGGCTAATCATGGTTATGGTTCCTAGACATCACAGCTGGGTAGGACTATTGGTTACTTCCCTCTCTCATTAACTTGTGTAGCACCTTCTGATATTATAAAAACTAGTTCTCAGGAGGGAGGATTTCAGGTTGGATCCAGATGAGCTTATCTGAATCCTATGTCCAAAGTACCCAGTGCCTGAAGAAGTAGAAAATTATCTTTAAGCTCTGGGCAATAGCAACTGCCTAAATTTTAGGGTGAATATTTTGGGCCACCTGATACAGAGAATATTGTTAGGTGGTCCAAGACTCTTGGGAGGAACATTGTCAGACAATATGTTCTACGTCCATTGATGTAGAACGGTCAGTCTGGATCTTGGATGGGAGGGTTGTAATTGCTAGGTCCCAGAAATACTTCACTCAGGGCTAGAGTAATATCTCATGGCTCCCTCTGTATTTGATTTAAAATACATAAATATACATGAATATATGCTTATATAAACATATGCTATTTAATACACAATATATAACACATATGTGCATACACTTTTGAGTATATATATGATATATTCACCTATGTATAGAAACAAAAGGAAATTTATTTAACATTTGTTTTTGAAAGTTGTTGATAATGTTGATAGTATGAAACTTTTTGCATGGAAGAGGAAAACAACAACATATGTGTTCATTTATGCATACAAAATATTTAAGAAATATTTGCTAACAATAATGGGAAATATCTGAGGTCATTGGTAAGCTATGAATTTTAAATTTTATGTATGCTTTGATATTTTGATTTTCTTACAGTAAAAGACACAAATAATAAAATGATGAGAAAGGTCAGTAGTGCATACTTTTGGGATCTAGGCATAGTGGTGCATGCTTGTAGTTTCAGATAACCAATAAGGAAATGCTATCAAGCAATATCTGTAAGCTGTTTCCAGCATTTATAATGGATATATTTATGAGATTACTTTTCAACCTATTTTTGCTTTCTACAGATGACTACCATATCAAGTGTATATACACATGCATGCACATGAGGTCTGGGTCAGGGACAGGGAAGAGTATATAACTTAAGACTATAGCTATGCATTAGTTTAAGTTGTAAGAGTTGATTACAAGGAAAATCTGAAGCAACTCCGGTTGGTTGTTACTTTGTTCTCTTTTAGGTAGGTTAAACATACAAGCTGGGACATACTAGAACAGCAATCGTAAGTCTTAAGTGACCTCAAGGTATATTATTAAGTCTGGATGTGAAGTTCTGCAAAAATTCTAGACTGCTGGACTGTAAGGAATATTTTCATAATAGTGTATCATCACAAAATCAACTGAAAATGGATAAAAGACACCTCAAACTCTAAAACATCTGGAGAAAAACGTACGAAAAACATAAGAGAGAGGCATAAACAACGATTTTTTTTTTTTTTTTTTTGAGCAAGGCTCCATTGCACCGGGAATAATCTCAAGAATGGACAATTGAATTGCATGGAATTAAAAATCTTTTACACATCAAAGAAACAATTATCATAGAGAAGATACAGCCTGCAGAATGGGGGTGGGGGCGATCATTGCTTCTACAGCAACTAATATCCAGGACATAAAAAGAACTGCAAAAGTTAACCACCTGCTCCCACCCCTGTTGCGGATGTGGAGATAAATCTGGTAGAGGAGGAAGTGGGATGGAGAGCAAAGAACCACAGGCTCCTGTGACTCCTTAGGATCTGACATGACTCCAGCCACACCAGTGAGACAACACCAAGGACCCGCGGCCAGGGTAGTGGCTGTCTCCTCTGTCTTCACAGAATCTCCCTGGGGGATTTTCCCCTTCACTACAGGCTTATGGATAGGTGAGTCAGATTCTGCTAAGCAATACAGGTTGCACCCCGATTTGCCCTTGAATATCAAAACATACCCCAGTTGGCTAAAAAGCTATATATTATCTTGTATAATAAACGTAAAGTTGTATCTGCACTCTGTTGCTGGTCTCCAGAGTCTGAATCCCAGACATCTTAGTGTCTCCCACCTCCACTTTCCCCTACTTCTTGTAGGCTGGCACCTGAACAGGGATCCCAGATACCAACATTTCGCAAGCGAGTAAGTGGACCTCTTCAAGCGATTCTCAGAGTAGAGAAAATGAGCTGAGAATGTTGAAAGGGATCTTGGAGAGCAGGCAACTTCAATCTTCTGACAATTAAAAGGTTTTATGACAAAGTCTTGAACCTTTGTCATTGGCTGCTATCAGGGCAGGTGTGGAATAAAAGCACATGGCAAAGCATGACTCAGGAAGCACAGAATAAGGAACAGAAGACCCCCTGCCACCTTATTCTCATTCTATTGTTGCCTTTCTCCAGAGCTGCTTTCCAGGCTCAGCATTGCTGCCTCTCCCAACTGCTGCCCCAATAAAAACACCAGAGACTGAGTAGGCAGAAGGGGAGGGAGGTGACTCAAGCTCTGCTGCAGCCTCTGTAAGCAAAAGCATAAACAAAAGCAGATCTCAGACAGAACAGTCTCTTGCCTTGCCTACAGATAATAGTGCGACTTGAGAAAAGTCTTTGATTTGAGTCTACAAGTAAAGACCCAGGCTGCACTCTGCGGGAGCGCAGCTGGCATGGTGGGTCAGGGAACTAAGATGGGGTCAGAGACAAAATTTTAGGTGGAAATGGATAGGGCTTCAGGAGGCCACTGGCTTGGGCAGCTGCAGGGGCATGAGCTAGCACTGTGGCTGTGTGCATGTTGAACCAGAGAGGTTGGGGTGGTGTGGCAGCAGACCCAGCAGAGCGAGCACCATGGCCATACAGGGCAAGCAAGACAGGAAAACTAACCACTGTCACTGCCACACTGCAGAAATCTGGATTGTATAGAGCAGCAAAAAAATAAAAGATACAAAGACAAAGAAAAGATAGCACAATAGAGCCTTATCTATTTGTAGGTCACACCATCACCAGTGATATTAAACCTCAAAAGCTTCATTCGATTCACTTTCCCCATACCTAATATTCTAGCATTCCCTTTCTGGGAAATTTGGCCTGGATCCAACATAGCTCGCCTAATCCTATCTGGGCAATTAACATCCCCACTTCCATTTCAGCTTTTAAGTGGCCCTGGGAAAGTGGAGGATGTTATCACAATCACTTCTGAGGCTAAAGAGGTCCTCAAAATAGGCCAGCCTCATCTACAGAGCTAATATCAAGACTACACAAAGAAACCCTGTTTCAAAAACCAACGAATAGCCAGCCACTGTCCATCAGCTGCTGGGGACAAATAGGTTCCATTGGAGGGTTGTGAGGAGCCGCCCTCACATTTGCCATTATAAGATGGCGCTGACAGCTGTGTTCTAAGTGGTAAACATAGTCTGCACACGTGCAGGGGCAGTTTTCCCGCCATGTGTTCTGCCTTTCCCGTGATGACAACTGGGCCGATGGGCTGCAGCCAATCAGGGAGTAATACGTCCTAGGCGGAGGATAATTCTCCTTAAAAGGGACGGGGTTTTGCCATTCTCTCTCTTGCTTTCTTGTTCTTGTTCTTTTTCTTGCTTCTTTGCTCTCTTGCACTCTTGCTCCTGAAGATGTAAGCAATAAAGTTTTGCCGCAGAAGATTCTGGTTTGCTGTGTTCTTCCTGGCCGGTCGTGAATGCGTGTAAGAGAGGGTGTGGGTGGGTGGGGGGACGATTCCAGAAAAGCCAGGAATGCTGGGAGTATTACAGGTCTTAGAAGAGAAGTTAGATGGTTTAAGTGGCCTGTGGGGGTGTGGGGGCACCTCAGTAAAGATAGCCACACTTAGGTGATCCTTGGTGAAATAACGTGTCTTTTATTCCATGTAGACAGGGACTATATAAACATCAAGGAGTGGGGTGGGATTTAGGGGTAGGTGTTTCCTAGGCTCAGTTTGAAACAATAGTGATGCAAACATGGGGAAGGACATGTGCTACAATACATAAATGACTACCATATTCCTCTCAGTGAGGTGTGGTTGTGTGTTCCAGAATAGGTACAGAAATGGGTAGGAAGCAGCTCCTGGGGATCTGAGCTCACTCAACCTTACCAGTTCTTTTGTCTGGTGGATGGCTCACTTGCCCTACACCAACTGTGGGCCTGAGGATCAGAGGCTTTCCAGGCCAGGCCTGGTGTGAGGGTTCTGGCAAATGGAAGGGAGAATGGGCAAAGGGAGGCGAAGTCTCTGCCCATGCTTTCCAGGTTACTCAGTAACTCCAAGCTTCTCTACAATGAATTGGTTCTGGCTGGGCAGACTAGCCAGTAAGCCTCAGCAGATCTCTTCCCAAGTGTTACAGCTCTTAAAACAAAAGGCTCAGGCTACAGAGTAGTTCTCACACACCTTTAATTCCCTGGATAGGGTTTATATACAGGTTTGGGGGTGATTCGGGGTTAACAGTAGGTACCTCTCATTGGGTTGGACTGTGAGCTTGGGGAAACCTTATTTGCATGTGGGAAGGCTTGGTGACTGATAGTCACACACCTCTCCTGGGGCAGGTGGAGGTATAGGGGGGTAGGGGGGCAGTAAGGAGACAGAGGCCCAGGAGACATGATTGAATACCTTCTGTCCCATGTAGGTAGAAATCACCACACATTGAGCCCCCGGAGTTCCAGACCTTTGCTCAACTGGAGACCAGGGTACCTGTGCGCAGTCCACTGCCCCACAACCAACCAACCAACCAACTAAATAAACAAATAAAACTGAAAGTTTATTTAAGCTTGTTGATCTGACTTTCCAAAGTCTGCTTCCTTTCATTCTAGAGGGGAAGCTGCTGTTTTAAATAGACATTTTTGAAGCTAGACTCTTTAAAGTTGAAACTCTGTGGACTTTACATTGTTGGTACCGTATGTTCTTTTAAAGAGTATCAATGTTGGGGAATGAGAGATGATAGCTCAGCAGTTCTTAACCACCAGAACACTGAAGTTCACAATCCAAGACCCATGTGAAGGGGCTCACAACTATATGTAATACCAACTTTGGGGAATTTTTCATGCTCCTCAGGCCTCCATGGGTGCCTCACTGATATTCACATAAAAATACTTTAAAAAATAAACATCAGCTTGAAAAACTGCCTTGCTTGATTTGGAGCTATGCTAAAATCTCAACTACTTGCTCTGCTAGCTATATAGTCAGTGTACACTGTATTCTACTTTGGCAATTTTTCCTATTTTATCTAGGTGAACTCAAAAATAGTTCCACAAAAAGTGTGTTATTATCAAGAGTACATACATCCCCATGAACCTGTCACATGTCATAAAATCTTTATAATTTTGGGTATATACAAATTAATAAAAGGCCACAATTAATGGTTTGTAGTTTTTTTTTTTCACCTCTGATGCTCTGGACCAGAGCTACTTAAACACTTCAATTCATGCTTGGTTTTACCTGAAAAATTCCTGCATGAACCCAGAAAAATAGGTATACAATGTAGGTATATAAATCAAATAGTTAATGGTAAGAAATTTAGAGCCAGAAATACAGGTGTGTAACATAGGTATATGGATCAATGTTTAATGATAATAAATCACAAAGAAATTTATTTTTAAAAACTCTATGGGGGTAGGAAAGAAAGTCAAGTGGCTGAAGGTATACACTGCTCTTGCAGAGGGACTAGGTTGCGTTACCAGCATTGCCTCTGGTGGTTCAAAAAACATTTTATTTCATCTCTAAAATAATTTAGGTCTCAAGAATACATTTTAGCATCCTATGCCATACCCAACCTCTCCACCCAGTCAGATCTCCCACATCCATTTCCAGGATCTATCTGGTTTTTCTCCAGGTGAGTTTCCTTGACCCATCTACACCTTCTCCCCAACCAATCAGATCTATCACAGGGCCTAATCCCAATCTGGCCTAGCCTAATCTGTCCACTCCTGCCTGGACTTCAACCTAGTTCTAAGATTCTGCCAGAACCTGTAGTGAGAGTTGTGGTTTCTTTAAAAAACAAACAATCCAGAAGACTGGGAGGAGAAGGCGGGCTCATATTGGGATGTAAAGTGAATAAGTAAATAAACTAATAATAATAAAAATACTGCCACCCGCCCCGCAGTCATCAACATTCTATTGCTTGTGGGTCTAAAGCTACAAAACTAATGAAACCTAAGTGCATAGTCCCACCTAGAGTTTAATCAGTAGAACAGATTACAGGAGGCTCAGACACCACAAGCCACATACAAAACCAGACTGAAAATCTTTGTTGTGTGTACTCCAGGCTTGACCTTACCAGATAAGCTGCTAAATTTAGCAAACACTTTCCAGGAGTGATTATAGATCCTGGTTTTCTGTATTCTACTATGTAGAAAAAGTAAATGGTGTCTTGATGGTTGAAGTAGCACCTCTACACTCTCCTTTCATTTTAATGTTCTTCCCATCAACTGATTGACAAACTCTTTTACAGGGTGGGATGTGTTCCTCTCTTCCTACAGAGAGCATAATAAGGAGACTTTATTCAACAGCAATAGTAATTAATGTCATGGCCAGGAATACTGACCCCTAGGATGACACAAAAGATACTCAAAAGTGTATGATCCCTGTCACAACATAATCCAATGTGCAAAGGCGTTGTAGTTGTCTCAGTGATTTATACCACGAGTGCTTCCCTTTATCTGGTTTAAAGTACCTGTAATGTTAGCTTTGTCTTTGATTGAAGCACAGCATTAGAGCCATGGGGTCAGTAGTAGCATGTCCTAAGTCATTTTATTTTATAATACCGCTCTTTTTATAAGTGCTGTCTCCTGATTTAGCTGCTTTTACATGTGTGCTTAAAACACTGGCCATAAAAATCTTGAGTCTCTTGACCTGAGTCAAACATTTGGCTTCCCAGCCTGGGGCACGTGCAGCACTAGAGGTGCTCACACCATACCAAATACTGAAACAAATTGGGTCTTAGTACTGACAAATGTTGGTGTTGGGCAGATAAGTTTACACAACTTTACCCATAGTAAGAGAAACCATCTACATTTGCACCTACCAGTCAAGTAGAAAGGTTGAATACACATAATGGCATGCCTAGCAAATGGACTTATTTTGCATTGTAGCCATTGCCAATATCAATATCCACTGTAGGAAGATGGTCCATTTAGCTGTGTCCAGGAGCATGTCTAATCTATGTGCACACAAAGGGGTTTATATGGCAGTTTTAAACTGAAATGTTGTGCCTATGACCTGTCATTACAGAAGGCAGTAGCAGAGACAGGATTAGAAACTTTAAATTATGTTTACTTAGAAAGGAGTATCTTGAGAAGACAGCAAAATAATATCCTTGACATCTATTGTAAGATTGATCTTTAACTGAGAAAGTATATATGGAGTTGCAAAGTGAGAAAGTCACTACAAAGCTTAGTCTTGCAGCCATTTTGTGTGATCACTACTGTCTTTGAGATTTATAGTTCTAGTGTTTGTCTTCTTAATGCCTCTTCTCTTTGTTTGACAGGAACTTGCATACACCAAAGGCCACTGAGTCTTACAATACTCCTGCTAAATAATTTAAATAAACACTCACACTGCAGGGGTTTTAAAAGGCCCTCCTAGATGACATTGCTTTGGTAAATGAAAACAGCTTATGGCCTCAACTTGTCCACTGAGAATGGATTAATGAAATGAATTGGGCAAGAAGAATTCTTGGCAAGGTTTGTCTATATTGAAGAAACAGAAAAGTACTGTACAGTATTGTTAGCTTCCTAAACACAATACTAAAGTGTGATATTAGCATTCCTGTAACCTGTGAACATTTAAAAATAAATTGTTTCATGCCTAGGATATGATTCATTGCTAATAACACTTACTGCTCTTGCAGTGGATTCATGTTTGTTTACCAACACATCTGTCTGTAACTCCATTTCCAAGGAATCCAAAACCCTCTTCTAATGTCTAGGGGCATATGTAGTACACATATATACATGCAAACAAACATTCACACACATGATATATGTTTGTAAAGTTTATCTAATGATTCAAATCAATTTCAAGTATGTGATAGTTTGAATATGCTCAGCCCAGGAGTGGCACTATTAGGAGGTGTGGCCTTGTTGGAGTAGGTGTGTCACTGTGTGCGTGGGCTTTAAGACCCTCACCCTAGCTGCCTGAAAGCCAGTCTTCCACTAGCAGCCTTCAGATGAAGATGTAGAACTCTCAGCTTCTCCTGAACCGTGCCTGCCTGGATGATGCCATGTCCCCACCTTGATGATACTGGACTGAACTTCTGAACCAGTAAACCAGTCCCAATTAAATGTTGTCTTTTATAAGACTCGCATTGGTTGTGATGTCTGTTTACATCAGTAAAACCCTAGTTAAGACACTAAGTTTTATCCCTACTTTATAGCCTATAATTTCTACTTTTTAAGAAATTTTTTTTCATTTAGCTAACCACTAATGAAGATTTTTGACAATCTAAATTATCTTTTTTTTTTTAACTGATTAAATTTGTTCTTTGGCAATTCTATGCATGTATATAATTATTCTAATTACTCTCACCAGTCCCATAACCTATATTCTCCCCTCAAGTCTTCCATATTGATGTCCTTTTGCCTTGTTTTGAGACTGCTGGATTTGGACAAGTGTGGTCTGAGTTACTACATGTTTAGAAATATCCTTTTAGATAGTTTCCCATAGGTATACACTAAAGAGAGTGACTCTCATCTACACCCTCAGACTCCATCAGAAATAGAACAGAAGAAAAAGGAAATTCTCCATCAATCTAAACCTCAATCGATGACTGACTATTGATAGTTTTGTATAGGCAGAGTGCAGGCAGCCACGGTTGCTATGAGAGCATGTTGGCAATGTTTGTGTCATGCCCTGAAGACAGCATTTCACAGCCTTCACACTGTCTTAAAGACCTCACATTCTACTCCCTCTTTGACATTCTCTGAGCCCCAGAAAGCCTAGCAGACTGACATTACAGTTTATAAGATGACCAGCTGGGTAAGATCACCAATCCCTTTCTTCCCCAATCAGACTGCGTAGCATATTCTGGGATGATGAGAGTTAGCCTCTAGGGAGGAAGCATCAGGTTACTTCCAGCTGAATGTTGCTGTATCTTTCAACTAAGGTGTGTGGTGCCTTCAGCAATAAGGTCTTATTACCTGTTCTGTTGGAAGTGTCAAGGGCTTGGGCTGTTTTGAGGGCTGCTGGAGTCGTCTGCTAAATATCTTAAAAAGCAGTATCTCACACCTGCCACTGAGATTTTTGTTTAATAAACAATGACTTCTAGAAGTCATATTATCTAACCATCAGGGCATCTCTTTTATAACTCTATTTGTAAATTGGCTATTTTTCTGCTGTTTTATTCACAATAGATGAATGGAATCAGACCAGATGTACAGTAACAGAAGAATAGATAATGAAAATGTGGTACATATGCACAATGGAATTTTATTTAGCTATATAAAAAATAAAAATACTGATTTTTCCAGGAAATGAATGGAACTGGAAAAATATATTAAGTGAAGTATGCCAGGCCCAGAAAGAAATGTGCTGCATGTTGTCTCTCAGATGCAGATCCTAGCTTCATCTTGTCAGAAAAGAGTGTTGAACACAGAATACCTGTAGAAGCCAGAAAATTGGGAAGAGCCATTGGAATATGGAATGCCTTGAGGGATAGGGAATAGTAGAGCATAGGTTATAGGAGGGGAGAAGGGGAAGTTTGGTGTTGTTAAGGAACAAGAGGAGAGGAGGAGATCAGAGGATGGCGAGAGCAGGCTAACAACAATGAAGGATACATGAAAGAGCCCTGTGTTAATGTACTGCACTATAAGCCAATTAAAAACTATTACATGAAATCTTAATTCAAGATTATATTTAAGAAAATATAGTTTTAGTATATGGTATTGTAATATGGATCTATTTCTTTACACACTTGACACCACTGTGATTCAATGCTACTCACAGTGTCTTTAATTGTTTCATTGTACCACCTTCATCTGTTGATAGGTCATTTCAGTTTATTTGCAAGGATCAAGGGGTAAAGAAATTGATATGCTTTTAAATTTAGACATGTACAAACATATCCATATGAATATGTGAATGACATGTCAGTTTTAGTCATAACACACACACACATATACATATATATATGTATATGTGATATATATCCATATATATATATATATATATATATATATATATATATATATATAGAGAGAGAGAGAGAGAGAGAGAGAGAGAGAGAGAGAGAGAGAAAGTACCTTCCCCAAAGCCTCCAAAAACTAACTATATCAGAAGCCAGAGTGTGAGAGCACTTTCAATATGTGAAAAACTGAGGTTATTTTAATTTGATTATTTTCAATCTGGAAGTCAGGAGCAACATAAGCCATGGCGAGTAGTGAGGTAGAACATATAGCATACACTTGTTAATAGCGTAGATTCTTCCATATTTGCCTAATTCAAATCATTTTATCAACTGTGATGGTTTGTATATGCTTGGCCCAGAGAATGGCACTATTAGAAGGTGTGGCCCTGTTGGAGTAGGTGTGTCACTGTGGGTGTGGGCTTTAAGACCCTCATCCTAACTGCCTGGAAGCTAGTATTCTGCTAGCATTCTTCAGATGAAGGTGTGGAACTCTCAGCTCCTCCTGTACCATTCCTGTCTGGATGTTGCCATATTACTGCCTTGATGATAATGAACTGGTCCTCTGAACCTGTAAGCCAGTCCCAATTACATGTCCTTTATAAGAGTTGCCTTGGTTATGGCGGCTGTTCACAGCACTAAAACTCTAACATAGACATCAACTATGTATTCTGCTCTAATATTTTTTTGAAAATGCCCAAAGCCTGGCCAGATAGTACACAAAAGCTGCTCTGGACTGCAATGGGGTAAGGACACAAAACTGTGTTTAATAAAATAGGGATTGGGAAGGCACAGACTAATCATGGCATTAGGATTAATAACAAAAAAGTAAAGACGGGAGGATTCCTCGTGGAATAGGAAGATAAGAGAAAAAGGAATATGCAGTTAGTCCAAGGTAAGAGCTAATTCTATGCTCATATCTAAGGAGCTAGGAAACATAAGGGGATAAAACCTGAGTGTGGATACCAAGCTTCACTTCCAGACCTAGCACACACCAGATATTTGTTACTATTTATAACCTTTGTCACACAGTGTTACTCTTTAACAATGCTTAAATGTCACCTCTCCAAATAAGTTTCAATGGCTTCCAAACTAGTCACCCCTGGTTACAATAGGTTTCATGGCAATATTTAGAATTACCTGATATTTTCTTATCTAGTTCATTATGTGCTTGTCAGTTTTTTTTTATCTTCTCTATACTATCTCAATTTGATTATTTCCACTCTTAAACTCCTAAGCAATTTATGCCATGGTGATTTAATTTCCTGATCACGGTGAGGTGGAACATATTATATTGCTTATTAATAGCATCATGATAGTTTTGTGCCCATGAAAAACTAAGCCCTAAGACAAAAAAAATGTTGTTTTGCTAAAGATGTTTCACAGGTTCTAAAACAATGCGAAAACTAGGTACATGCTTGATAAATGTGTAACTGAAGTAATGTTTGACTAGATGGATGGATGATGAAGCAAGATCCACACAAATTTAAGTATTAAGATATAGGCCAGAAAAAAAGATAGAGAACATTGCTTAAGTTATTCATGAGGTAGCTTAGGTCTACCAGAGCATACTCAGCAGAATATAGATATTATCTTAGAAGTAGAAGCTAAACCTGTGTTTTATGACCTTAAGTACACAAAAGGTGGGGGGGGGTAGGCAGGAATCCAACAAAGAGAGTTAACTGAGGAAAGACCTGTTGGTGCTTAGCTACAGGAGTGCCTTATAATTGTCTGACATATTTGTAACTATATATTTGGTCTATGTATTTGGTAACTATTTGTAACTGTGTATTTGGTCTTTTGGATCTTGATATAGAGACCCTATAAACATAGTATATATCTATAGCCCATTGCAAATGAATGTGAGGCCAGAATCTACATTTGGTGTGTAAAGTGGAATGAATCTCTCCCAAAACTGTTGTATCTAATGCAGACTTTAGGTACAAGGATCAAGATTTAATTCACTTTTTGACCACAGAGCAGATACTATAAAAGTTGGAAAATTTGGCCATTGGTAGGTAAATACCCAAATACTTGTTGTAACACTTACTGTGAGTGGTGAAATGTTCACTTAGTCTCAAGGATCATACAGTCGACAGAAATTTGGATATACAAATAAGCGTGCCCTTTTCCAGGAGAATGCAAAAAGTCCACTGGAAAGCAGTCACTACATAGCTGTCTAAGTAAACTTCAAGATGGTTTCTGCAGTGAAATTTCAGAGTATTTCCTCCCCAAAGCTCCAGGTTCTAGTCCATTGTTTGAGAGTCAGGAAAGCCCCATCCTAAACAAAAGATTACTTTACAGTGGAACCTTAAGAGGTAAGAAAAATTACTTCTGATTAATCTACTGCCATTCCTTCCTCAAACCATTATCACCCACCTTACAGATTTTTTTCTTATATGTTTACTGTTTTTTGTTGAATCTCAATTACACTATATATTTTTGAGACAAGGTAACTGGCCTTAAACTCTTTGCTATCATCCTGCCTCTGCCTCCCAAGTGCTGGAATTATAAGCTTTTGTCACTATGAATAGTTTTACTCCCATGAATTTTGAGTGTCTATTCCAAACAAACAAACAAAAATTCTGAAAAAAAAAACAAAAAAAAACAAATGTTCTCCATGCATCAATATTCAAAGGAATAAAATCTTGTGTTGCTTTCCTGCTTTCAAATGAGTATTTCATTATTTCTTCCTCCTTGTGCTAGGCTGTGTTCTATTACTAGAACAAATGTCTGAGAGAAATAATGTAACAGACAGATTTACACTGGCTAGCAGTTTCAAAGTTTAAGGGCCAAGGTCAGCTAGCTCTAGTGCTTTGGACCTGAAGTGAGGCAAAGAATCACCAGGGAGAATATGTGGTCTAGGTTACATAAGCAAAGCAGAAGGAAGGCCCTGGGCACATGATAGACCCTTCAAAGACACAACACACCCAGTGACTACTTCCTCCAACATATCCCACCTAGCAGTCTAGGTAGCTTCATCAGTGAATCCATTGGCTAAGGTAAAATTTACATGATCCAAATACCTCTCAACAGGGACAACAGCTATAGAACACATATTCAGTATACAAGACTTTCTCAAGGACACAGAGGAAAGATCCTTCTGAGCACAGTGACAGGCTCCCCTGGAGTACATAAGGCATCTCATTGTTCTTCTCCACATCCTGGTCATTTGCCTTCACATGAACCTGTGGACATCTGCCACCATGTCATAAGAATATCCTTCTTGATTCCTTGGGTAAATATTCTGAATTCAGTGCCAGGATGACCTTTAGATGATTAAGAACCGTGCTGTTCCCTGACTGCCTCCCTGTACCTTGCCCCTTTCCAGGTCAGTGCTTTTTTGTCATACTTGCTGATGACTACGACAGCATTTTGAAGTATTTATTCAGGGATCTGCACCAGACTTAAGGACATGCTGGTAGTTTGATACTAGTGTTGATGTTCAGTGCTCATTGCAAAGTCAGAACAGCAGCTCTTAATAAAAACAACCATTTTTGTAGTAAAATAATTTTTGCCTAATCTCAAGAATCTTTTTAACAAAAAGTCTTTTCTGATCCAAGAACAGGGTATAGAAAATTTTCACTGAGAGTTGAAAGAACTCTGAAAATCTATACAAATAGGCCTCATGAAATATTACTAACCCCACTCCTGTCCCTCCCCAACCCCTCCCCATCTATGGAACACATCTTCTCTAGATAAAACTGTTACTAGAAATGCTTAACTTGACAGTAATTATGATAAGTCTTCAAATAAAACACCAGTAGTGGACATTTTTATAAAGGGGCATAAATTTTACTCCTGAGTTTGTAAATGTCTTAAGAGATAAAGGAAGTGAGAGATGCTCTGGAATAAAGAACACATGGAAAAAAACACTTAAAATGAATATGTAATATGTGTGTGGTATAAGATGAATTGTGGATTGCACACCTTTCTTTGACAAAACATAATAATACCAGACACATTTTTAAAGAAAAGAAAGCATTGCATATATGTTGGATTTAAATAATTAAAGCCTGCTCTCTGGGACAGGCATTGTAATACAGGTGTTTGTAATGCTTGAACTCTAGAGGCTGAACTACATAGGAAGACCATGTTACCAAAAACAAAAGCAATAATAGTAATAACAACAAAAACAAATTATTCACTTAGCATATAGTTAAATTTTGATAGAAAATACTTAGTTTTACAAAAATTCATTGGTGAATATTTAATGGTATGAGAAAACATTGTATCTGCTCTTCAATTAACATCTGAAACCTCCAAACCAAGGGCATCAACACTTCAAGTAAAGTACATGTACAGACACTCTGCTGAAGACGTACATCTGAGCTCAACCATGAGGTCACCCATAGAGATATCTTTGAAGTTGCCTTCAAATGATTTCTACCTTCAGTTTTTCAAATAGTGCCATGTATGCCCACATACAGTCAAGAGGCAACAAATTCCTTAGGGAACATTTCCCAGTCTCTCAAGCACGTATTCTATGAGCATAGAAAAGTAACTATTGTTTAGTATCTTGAAACTTGGCATGAAATAATGGAATAATGCAATAATAGAAATCTAAAAAGAAACAAGGTAAATAGCAGCAATAACAGATAATGAGTGTGAGTGAGCAGCAGGGCTACAATCCTCTGTGGCACTCAGCCCCTGCCTTCTTTTAAGGAAAGCCCTGCGTGATGTCTCTGCATCCAGTCCTACAAGTCGCCCCTCCTCAGAGAGAAGAGACATAGACTCCAAATATTCCTAAGGATGAAGCAATGCTTCCTTGACAGATTCCTTCTTGCCATATGTCACAAAGTTCCATGATCCTGAGGAAAAGCCTCATTTAATGATGACAAAACAGTCCCCAGTGTAGCTGCAAGAGGAAAAGAAAAATTTTAAAATGTGTCTAAACTTATATTGAACAAAAAATTCATTTCAACTAACAGCTGCTCCACTGTCTTTGTAAGTTGAACTCTATAATAGACATGGGGATTGACTGACTACTAGACTGTACTTCATGCAAAAGGGATGATTCTGGGGAGATGTTGGCTGGACAGGAGGTAAAAAGAAAGTTCTATTTTTGGAAAAAATGTGAGAGATGATATGTCTATGAAGAAAATTAATCATGCCAATATGATGAAAGCGGTCAGAAAAAATGACAATCTTTCTTTTATATTTGAGTATATGAAAGATAATCTCTATCAAAACAAAACTAGGCAAAAAAAAAAAAAAAAAAAAAAAAAAAAAAAAACCAACCCCAAACCCAAAAACTAAAAAACTATTCCCTGAGCCAGTCATGAGGAATACTATGCATAAAATACTTCCAGGGCCAGCCCTCATCAGTTCACATAGCTCTTTTTGATAGGAACGTGAAACTTGAAAAACAGGTAAAATTTTTTGATTTGGGACTTGCAAAAGAATCTGACAAACCACATTTCATATCTAAGGTTTTGTAAAGAATTTCATTGTATGGGACAATGAGTATGGTTCAAGAGGTAAAGGTGCTTGGCATTAATGTTGAGGTTTTAAATTTGACCAACAAGACCCACATAGGAGAGAGAGAGGGGAGGGACAGAGAGAGAGAGAGAGAGAGAGAGAGAGAGAGAGAGAGAGAGAGAGAGAACTCCTATACCAATGACCTTTACATAAATACTTTGGCATACTCTTGCCCCCTCCAAAAAGTAGATAAATAAAACTGTAACTAATACCAGGTTATACAGTTTAGGATAGGAATGTGTAATTGGGATTCAAAGAAATAACTGACAATATCCAGGCATTGAACTAGCCATATTTTCTAATTAGGTGTTAGCGACCTCTCCCTCTTCCATTTTCTCCTTCTTCTCTCCCCCTCACTTTCTGTTCCACCTTCCCTTTTATCTAAGTTCCCAAACTGACTGTAAGTAAGCAGCTGCAATTGGAAAAACTAAAGTCATATTTAGATGAACTGGATCCTATGCCTCTTCTAGATATTTTTAAGCATGTAAGCAATGCTCCTCCCTGGCCTCTGCTTCAGGTCCTTTCTCCAGAATCATGCCCTGGGTTCCTGCCCAGACTCCCTTTCATGATGAACTGTAAGATGTGAAGTGATATAAGCCCTCTCTCACTCCAAGTTGCCTTGGGCTATAGTGTTTTATCACAGCAATAGAAAGAAAAACTAGGACTCTGGGTATCTTTAAGACATCCCAACTAAGCCAGTTGGAATAATGGGTTGTAAGGGGTCACGCTGTCTTCATGTCTGGGGATAGCTAAAAAGAATTTAGAAGCTGTAATTTCAGAGCCTCCCATCCCACAAAGTCAAGTGTGGGTATTTTAAAATAAAAGAGAAAAAAATGAGATGAAGAAATAGATCAGCAGTTAAGAACACTGGCTACTGTTCCAGAAGACTAAGGTTCAACACCCAGCAATGTAGTAGTTTTCTGTAGCTCCAGGCCCAGAGGATCAGGCACTGTCTTCTGGTCTCTAGTAGCACTGCACAAATGGTACAGACATTCATACAGGCAAAAACATCACACAAAAATTTTTAAAAAACCACGAAGTTGATTTGAAAAAAAGAAGATATACAGCACTGTTTGAAACACTTAAAGTCCATGCAGGTGTAAATTCCAAGAACATGTCTTCTATATGCAGTGGAAAGAATGTAAATTTGTTTTATTAGATAATTAGTTTTTTTTTTACCACATTCCATCCCATGGAAGCAGAATTTTCTTTCAAAAGTAGTCACATATAAACCATAGAAACTGTACTACACATAGTCAGAGACAATAATTCTTCAAAAGAGCTGGCTTAGCCAGAAAAGCTACTTAGCAATACAGGTGCCACAGCTTCAGAATATACCAAGAGTAAACACACTGATCAGGGCCAGTTTTCAGAAAGTACTTAACAACCCCAGAGCAAACACTAAATAGTTCAGCTACACAAAATTGTCCCTGAAATACTTGGGAACTCAGACTGGGTGGTTCAGTGTCGAGGCCACCACTATCATCACTATAAAGCATCCTAAAACACCTCTCCACAGAGGTAATGCAAGTTCCTGACCCTGGGAAGTATCTATGGACATCCATTTCTCTTCTGAGTTTGGGAAGAAAACAGGAGAAATGGGTACAGAAAAAAATCTCCTATTTTATTTATTTCCCAAAAGTGAAATGCATTTCTAAGCATTGTTGCCCACAGTGCTGATACCTGGGTAGGACTTTACAGTATATTGAATAGACTATGTATGTCTCAAGTATTTATCTACAAATTAATAAATTAATAATTAAATTGGATGAGAGTTTTACTCTAATTTGCTGTGTTTCAGCCTAAGCTAGTCAATGCTACATCACCTTATAGTTTTTGCCTAGCAGGAGGTAGGATTCCTGGGCTGTTAGCTATTGGCTGATTTGACTAGAGCTCTACTCTTCCACCTTAACAAAAACAGAAAGACTGTAACAATCTTTGTTTCTCTACATTGGAACAATGACATGTGATCAGTGGTTGAACAGAATGTCTTAGAAATAAATTTCTCTTCACTATGCAGTGAAGATTAGAATTATGTCTCCTGATCTCAGTACAGAGCCTGCTTGACCTCAACCAAACTGAATTTGTCCTGATTGGCAAACTCAATACCTTCAAGACTCCCATATGCATCATGCCAAGGTCCTACTGTCATCTCTTCATTAAGAATGTCCTCCAAACTTGTTGATATGTGTTCACGAATTCAGTTTCCGTGTTCGCTGCAGACATAAAGCTGTTGTGAGCCAGCTGGCCCTCATGCACAATGGTGAAAGTCACAAACTCAGCTCTGACCTCCACACTCATGCCACAGAGAAAATGTGTTCAGTTATCATAATAGGGGTTCACAGAGTGTATCTTTTTGGTTTTATTTCTAAACTGTTTTTAAATAAACATATTGCACTTAAGATTATTCTATTTAACCGTATAATTTGTATAATTTAACAATACATATTTAAAAGAGTAATCATTTCAGTGCTGGAGAGATGATTCACTGGATGGATGATATTTCTCATCCAGAGGACAGGAGTTCAGATCCAGTACCCAAGTTAGAGTCTCACAGTCACACATAACTCCAGCTCCAGAATCTGACATGTGCTTTTGTCCTATGCAGGCTCATAAACAAGCACATAATCAAAAAAATTAAAATGGAGATATAGTTTTTCAAGAATAGCAGTGCCAAGTGTTATGTATTTGTGACTTTGTAATAACTATTAATGTAACTTATATCATCTTGTAAGCAGTTTCAAAGGTAAGTTATAAAAATAACAATATAATTCATATAAAAATTCAGATTTCACATGTTGAAAATGATTAACTCTGGTCTACTGAGATGAAAAAATATTTTCTACAAAAGCTTAACAACTAGAGTTTGATCCCCAGGATCCACATGGTAGAGTAACAGCATAGAATCCTAACTCCTTCAAGCTGTCTTCTGGTACACATAAACACAAACACACACACACACACACACACACACACACACACACACACACACACACACCAATAAGTAAAATCAAATTAATTCTAAAACAATGGTTAAAGAGTAACTTGTCCTTGTCACATATGCATATTCTCTGTTTTTAATGTTGCAAAGCCGATAATGTTGCAAGTTCTTTGATATTTATGAAGAAAACAAATCAAAATCTGGCACTGGCTTTGGGGCAAGACATGGGACAAAAAAAATTGTAAGAAATATAGGAGTAAAATATGTGGCAAGACCCAGAGACTGTTCCACCTGGGGAATTCATCCCATATACAGTTATCAAAACCAGACATGATTGTGGATGCCAAGAAGTGCATGCTGAAAGGAGCCTGATATGGCTGTCTTCTGAGAGGCCCTGCCAGAGCATTACAAATATAGAGGGAGATGGTAGCAGTCAATTTTTAGACTGAGCACAGGGTCCCTAATAGGAGAGTTAGAGAAAAGACTGAAGGAGTTGAAGGGATTTACAACCCCATAGGAAGAACAACAATATCAACCAACCAGACCCCCCCCTTCCTGGGAACTCCCAGGGACTAAGCCATCAACAAAGGAGTACACATGGCTTCAGCTGCATATGTAACAGAGGATGGCCTTATCATGCATCAATGGAAGAAGAGGTCCTTTGTCCTATGAAGGCTCAATAGATGCCCCAGTGTAGGGGAATTGAGGGCAGGGGGATGGGAGTGGGTGGTTGGGTGAAGGAACACCCTCATAGAAGCAGGGAGAGGGAGGATGCATTTGGGTGTTTCCAGGAGGGAGGGAAATCAGGAAAGGGAATAACATTTGAAATGTAAATAAAGAAAATAAAACATATTTTTAAAAAATATGTGGCAAGACAGAAGCTTGAAAACCAAGACATAAAGGTAAATCACATGGAGTACCTTCTCCATAGCAGATGGAATCAAGCAGGGTTAATTTACCACTGGCTTCACAGGGGAAAATACTTTAAAACTATCTTACAAAAGAGTATCTCACATAGAGATTCTAGAAAGAATTGGAAATTCGATAATAATAAAAAATAATAATATGAAAATTAGTAGATTATCTGAATAGGCATTGTTCAAAATATGATATATCAGTGATCCACACTAGCCATACAACTAATAGCCTTAACTAGAAGAAGTCAAAACCACAATTACCTATAATGCTATCTCAAAATGGTTAGTATCAACAAAGAAACTTACCAAATATGGCAAAAATGTACAGAAAAATTGGACCATTATAAACAATAAGAACATAAGTCAGTACAACAGTCTGGAGGATTTTGAAAAACCTAAAAAATAGAAATACAATAGGAACCAGCTATCAAACTACTGCAACATATCCAAAGGAAATTAAATCTGTGAATCAAAGAGATACCTGTACTCATTCTTGTGGTAGCTCTGCTTATAATCATTAAGATAGAGAAAGAATCCAGAATCAATTTACAGATAAGTAGATAAAACGTACATAATGGAATATTATTTTACCATAAAGAAACAGAATTGTATTATCTGTGCCAAAAATAGCAGGACCACATTATGTTAATAAAAATTAGACATAGAAAAAAAGATGGCAGAACAGAGTAGCATCTTGCAAAGAGAAGCAGAACTAGAGATGCAGCAGCAGTGAATTTGAGAGCATGGCCATGGCAGACAAACAAACATGTTGAGGGAGGAGTGCATGGGGCAGTGGGCTGCAAATATAATTGCCATATCCAGGATACTGCTAGGGTAACTGGTGCCAAGAGCAGGGTGGTGTACAGCACCCTGGAACATGATAGGTCCTGGCCCCAGACACACTGTCCAACTGTAAGATCACCCTGACTCTGAGCAACAACAGGATATCCAAAGTGAAGAATGGTTCATTTCTAGGTTAAGTTTCCTAGAAAGACGTCTATAATCCATGCTGCCACCAGAAACCAAATTGATGTCCAGGATCCATGCAGCCACTGGCTGTTATGCACAGTCAGTGTTATGCATCTTTTGAAGTGGTATCAAGGACTGCAAACTCATTACTGAAATGAGAGACATTGAAGGCTCCCCGCCTCCCCAACCCACCAAAACAGAAAAAGAAAAAAGAAAAAAATAGAAACAATTGAAACATGAAGCTCTTGAAGAGAATCCTTAAAATAGTGATAAAGATGCTGAAGTATATAGCCCTTCACAGTTGACTGATGGCTTATGGTAAGGGTGAGGGGTACAGGGTAAGTTGGGGAGGTGAGGAATGGATTGGGGACTGAGGGTGGGGAGAGTGGAGATAGTTCGGGTAGTGGGGGAGTGGTGGGTGGCACTAAGTTCTCTTTAAGGAGATGACCACTGGTAGTTTGGACAATGAGTATATGAGTAACACAAATTGAACTTAGTGAGGTTTATTTGGGGGTGGGGGTACAAGGGAGGGAGACTGGACCTGGGAGAATAAGAAACAAGTGTAATCATGGTGTATTGTACGTGATCAGGGTATATTGTATGAATTTCCCAAAGAATTAATAAAAACATTATGTTGCTAGGGACAAAAAGAGAAAGAAGCAAAGCATATAAAAATAAATACTCTATAATCTCATGTGTGGAATCTTAAAAACATTAATCTCATGAAAACGGAGACTACAATGTGGTCACTAAAAGCCAGGGACTGTAGGAAAAAGGGGAAGGTGTGAGTAGTTGTTTACCAAGTAGCAAAACACAGTTGAGAGGGGGACTATGTTGCATTATTCTATATTCCCAAGTCAGCAAATCAAAAGAGTAGGGAAAACTTACACCACCATGACAAAATAACAGGAACCAAACAACATTGCTAATGGATAATTTTCAACACCATTACTCTCAGTTCCCCCAATAAAAAAAATACAGATGAACATGTTTTACTAGGAAACAGGATCTATCCTGCTGCCACCTCAAAGAAATATAACTTATTGTCAAAGATAAATATTACCTCAGAGTAAAAGGATGGAAAAAGATAACCCAAGTAAAAGAAAGCAAGATATTAAAATGGTGTAGCCATTTTAATATCTGACAAGATAAACTTCAACCCAAAACTAATCAGAAGAGACAGGGAAAGACACTACATATTCATCAAAGGAAACATCCAGCAAGAAGCTATTGTAATTCAAAATGTTTACACACTAAAAGCCAGTGTTTACACATCAGACAAGTTCATAAAAGAAGCATCAATACAGTTATATATTGACTCTCATATGTTAGTAGTGGATGACCATATCCCACTCTCATCAACAGACAGATCATCCAGACAAAAACTAAACAGAAACAAAAATCTAGAGCTAGATGAAACTATAAATCAAATGAGCCTAGGATATATCTACAGAACATTACCATCCAAAGACAAAAGAATATACCTTCTCAGCACTTCATAGAACCATCTCCAAAATGTGTTGGACCATATATTCAGACACAAAGTCAGCCTCAAGGGATACAAAAAAATAAAATAACACCCTGCATCTTATCTGAAAGCACAGATTAAAGCTGTATATCAACAACCACAGATACAACAAAAAGCTTACAAACTTATGGAAACTGAAAACTCCCTACTGAATGAAAATTGGGTCAAGACGGAAATTTAAAACTTTCTAGAATTGAATGGAAATGAATACACAACAACTCAAAGCTATAGGACACAATGAAGGCAGTTCTAAGAGGCAAGTTCATAGTACTAAGTACCTGCATTAAAAAAAAAATCAGAGAAATCTTAGACTAAAAACCTAATGGCACACCTGAAAGCTCTAGAACAAAAAGAAGAAATAACACTCAAAAGCATTAGACAGCAGGAAATTGTTGGGGTTCAAACCCAAGACAAATGGCCCAGTTACCTGTTTAACATATCATACCAACTGTTGGACTGAGAATGGGGTCCCCAGTAGATGATTTAGAGAAAGAACTAAAGGAACTGAAGGGGTTTATAGCCCCATAGGAAGAACAACAATATCAACCAACCAGACCCCCCAGAGCTTTCAGGGAGGAAACTACTAACCAAAGAGTATACATGGAGGAACCCATGGCTCCAGCCACATTTGTAGCAGAGGAGAGACACTTGGCCCTGTGAAGGGCCTAGTTGTAGGGTAATTTCAGGGCAGGGAAGTGGCAGTTTCTGGGTCGTTAGTGGAACACATCATAGAAGCAGGGGGAAGGGGGGCAAGGTAGGGGGTTTCCAATTAAATTTTTTCCTTCATACATGCTACATTGAATTTTTATCCTTTTGCTATTTCTTTATTTTCCAATGTAGTCGGTGTTTTGTTTCAGTTTTAGCTTGGTATTTTTGAGTTTTTGCAGTTGTTGTTATTTGAAGTATGTATAGATTGAGGTATATGTGTGCTTAGTTTTCTACAATTTTTACAATATATATCATAGTGCCTAGTCATAATTATAAGTCTGGGTGTAGTGACATAAACCTTTAATCTCAACACTTAAGATGTAAATGCAGGAGGATCAGAAGTTCAAAGCTAGCTTTGGCTATGAGAAATGCTAAGTTATAGACAAAACAAAGCAAAAACTGAAAAAAAAATAAAAGAAGAAAGAGAAGAAAGAAAAGAAAGAGAAACAAACAAACAAACAAAAACGTTTAGTGGACTAGTGGATGCAGTAATTAAAAACACTATTTTTTCCCTGTCCTTTGTCTCTAATATTTTGAATTTTATACAAGAATTGCTGAAATACTGTGAAGTCACATTTGGTCTTTCCATCAGTGTTGGGTTCACTCTCCCTGTGATAGGATGGCCCTTACTGAATATACACTGTGGACACTCTGGAAAACACTTGGAATCAGCAGCTTTACCCCTTGAATTAGACACAAATCTGAGTATTCTGAAAGTTTCAAATTTGAACTATCTTGAAAGGATAGTGCAGATATTGGGAGGACCATGCGTACATCTTCAGCTTCTTGGAGTTTATAAGTATGGCAGCCCCGTGCCTCACACAAGAGAAAGACAGAAGTTATTTACTGGACAAAAGCTTGACTGAACACTTAGATTATCAGAATTAAGGATTTGCCAAACATTTGAAGTCATGACCTTTCTAAATGGCCTCTGGCTGTGTGGTTGATTCTCATTTACTTCACTTCCCAACCTTTCCTGTTACACACCTACCAGGTTGTGGCAGCTTCTGATTGGTGTGCTCTACCTATATAGTCCTTGATGTGGAACCCTGGTGTCAAGAGTCTTCCTTGTCTCCTGGTATTGGAGCTTGATCTTGTGTGTTTCCTGCTCTTCTACTTGTCACCATGAAGTTCCTGGCACTCCTTGTGTTGCTTGGTGTTTCCACTATCCTAGTCTCTTGCCGTAAGTAAAGATTTTTACTTTAACTTAAAATGGGGTCCATAATACATGAAAATACTTACTCAGTGAAACATGAATTTATGAATTCTTACATGCTGCTATTTCCTGTCCTCTTATCTAGTACCTGTTACTATCTCATTTTTTAAACTTAAACAGTTTTTTTTTGTTTGTTTCATTGTTTGTCTGTGTGTGTGTGTGTGTGTGTGTGTGTGTGTGTGTGTGTATCTACCATATGGTGTCAGGGTCTCAAACATATTGTCATGCATGTGAGGAGGTTAGAGACAGGAGTCAGTTCTCTCCTTCAACTATGGGATCAGCTCATATCACCCAGCTAGTAAGAGAAGAGCTTTTACCTACTGAGCCATCTTGCTGGTACTCACCTCCATTTTGACACATCATTGTAGGTAGGTAGGCTCCACCGGGGTTCCTAATTCAGTCCAGTTTTTCCTCTATTCTGAACATGGCACTGAAATGCTTTTTTAATGTCAATAAGTTACATTTGAGAATGTGACTAAAGACTTATTTCAGGAAAGCAAAACTGACCACATGTTAGATGTCAAAGGTTTTCTTTATCTGTTCATGTGCTTCCCTCAATCTGTCTACTTAGTTGCACATGTCTCTATTAGTGTTCATCTTCTCGATCTCATCAAAACGTTACTTAAGTTCTTCTGTCTTATTTTGCTTATTTTTCTTCAGAGGACCCGGAGACAAACAGTACTGAAACTTCTGGAACTGGTGAGTCTGAGTACCATTCATTACCTTCCTACCATAACCATTTTCCCTTCACAGCCTCTTGGTAACCAATATCATTTGGATACTATGATATGTGAGGAAATTTTAGTAAAATGATGGAAAGCTTCAATCTTGATTATAAAATTATTTTTAATGTAATGATAACATTTTATTCCTCATATAAAGATAATTAAACCTCTGACATGGACTAAGAGGAACTCTAGGCATTCATTGTTCTTATGTAGTAGATAAAAGGTCATGAAGTCTGATACTGTAGCTTTAATTTTATATGTGAGTGCACAGAAGGTCTTCCACAAATTAAAGGAAGGATTGATTTTATAACTCATGTGTATAAAAGAGAGCAATTAACACTGGAACAGACAGCAAATTCCTAAAAGTGCTATGGACTGAGTGCCTGGGAACATATGCCAGGGTGGGTTGAGGCAGAAGCAGAGGCCTGTGCTTTACATAGGTGTGTTAGTCTCAGAATCATGTTTGATTTTCTTCTTGGAACTGGTACTGGAGGCTGTTGCCTAGGAAGTTTTTTTGTGAATTTTGGACAATAGTGTCTGTAACTAGCTTGGGCTTTATTTTTATGTTCATGCCTGTCACAAAGTGCTTGCTTATGTCTTGGTCAGTGTCATTGCCCAAGAAAATAGTAAGGTCATGAAAGATAAAGCAATAACATATGTGACAGACTAAATATTTGATAGAATTAGTGAATTCAGAATAAAGAATGAATGCATAATTCTGGGTGGGACCAATAACATTCCAAAAAAGTGTCAGTATCTCACTGGAGATTTTCCTTCTAATTTCAGCTGATTCTGCTGGTGAAAATACTGGCTCTGAAACTCAGGCAGATAGTACTGATCAAAATCAAGAAGTTGATTCCTCTGATTCAGTCGAAGAAGAAAATGTGAACACTGATGATACCAACACTGCTAATGAGGCCTCTGAGGAAGACAACAAGGAAGAGTTAAATGATAACAGTACCGGGGATAATACCTCTGATCAGAACAGTGGCGTTGACAACACTGAAACGGAAGAAGAGTCCAATGCAAAAACTAAACTTGAAGACATAAAAACCGGTAAAAAAACATTTCATCTAATTTTGTTCTTTATGGAATTCTTCGAATCCTTAGGTTCCCCATGGCTACAGTGAACTGTACTTTCATGAGGAAGTAGGGGAGGGTAAGGAGAGGGAGAAGAAGAGACCCTTTTTTCCCCCTCTTTTCTAAGTTCATCATATTGTTTATATTTAAGCACCAGAAGGATCAGAAGTTGACAAGAGTATGTTATCAATCAATTTTATCATCAATTTTAGCTGCATCTATCTTGCAATATTAGATCTGTTAGAGACAATGTAAATACAGCAGAAATTATTGAAAGTGTAAAGTGTCTCCATGTAGCATGGCAACTGCATGGCTTTTCTTTTTCTTAAATAAAAAGTCATGTTTTCTTTGGAGACTATTCTAAAAATTGAAATAGAAAATGGCTTTGTGATGAGGTCTTCCATGGATGGCTGTTAAAACATAAATCAGGAGACATCTTAAAGTTTAAAAATTTATTTAGCATGAGGGTTTTTTTTCCTAGCCCTTCAACTTTAAAGTAATACCAATTATATTATACTATATCATGTTTTATGCATATGTCAGGCATCATGTTATAAAATTCACATTTCTGATCTGATTCAGATCTCTAGAAAATTAGTCCAGGTAATATATATTTTAAAAATGAAAGAATGGGAGGCTTCAACTGAGCAGCTTTTCTCTGAGAGATAGGGCAGTGATGGAGGATAGCGCTTGCCCTCAGAGGACAAAGTGCTGAGGAACCTTCTCCAGGTATTGCTTCTCTTTCATATCTGGACTGTTGTTTATCATTGTGCTTGGTGATCTGTGCTGGCAAATGCTGAGTGAGTATATGGCCATAGTTTCTTTACCAGAGAAGCTGGATTCCTTGTGCACTAAAAGAAGGAAAATTAATGCTAACCACCCTCCTTTATAACTCTGTAAAAGTCTGGCTTAATGGCTCCATTGTAGACTATATATCCAAATAGTATAGATGGGAAATAAAAATTGGTTGGTTTATTTATTTTTGAGACAGTGCTTCACTATGTAGTCCAGACTAGCCATGAATTCTTGGCCTTCCTGCCAGTAATTCCTGAAGGTAATGAACTTGGGCCTCTGCCACCAAATCTGTGACTTTTAACTTTGAGAGATGAAAATTTCATGTGTTTTTGTTGTTGTTGTTGTTGTGGCTTCTATCAAACATAAAAGAGTTGGTAGTCCTCGTTCAGGTTAAAACAAAAAAATGAAATCTCAAAAAATCCTTGTTACTTTTTCTTTCTCTTACAGTTATTAAAAGTGGGGTTGAAAAACTAAAGAATTTCTTACAACGTGGATGAGTTTGCATCTTCTACTACTGATCTTTCTGAAACAGACTAGTACATTCTTGATTTGATTTCCTCCAGTTATTTATCCTGACTATTCTCCCTCTCTCTCATTGCTAACTTTTATCTTTTGTCAAATAAATGGTAATCATGAGCAGCATCAAAATGCTTTTGTTTTTTTTTTGTTTGTTTGTTTGTTTTTTGTTTTTGTATGGACTGATGTTGAATGTGTAGGCAAAAACCATGGAGATGCAAAATATTCTCAGGTAGTACCTCGATCTCTTTTTAAAAATTGGGCTATAGTTTTATCTTAAAGATTACTGAGTTCATTCCATGATATAAACACAGAATTGAAAGTCTGAGAAAGACTTTAAATAATAACTATATCTATAAATAAGATATAAATATTAGGCATATCACTAGAGGCCTGAGCTTTTAATATTAACATACTATTTTAAATATCAATATACTAACTAAGTGGTTTAAGTGTTCAGTTACATTCATGTATTTGTAGACAAACACTCATACATATAAAATAAAAATAATCCTTTAAAAAGATTATGTTGAGTACTTTAGAGCCTGGATTTCAGTTTCAGTGAAATTGAAGGTGTGTTGATTATCTTATGAGTAGGCAAAGAGCAAGAGTTCACAAGTCTACAAGCATAAATGAGGCTAGGGCCTGATGACCTTACTCCTGGATTTTACAAAACCTTTACAAACTTGGGGTAATACTACTTAATTATTCAAAGTTTAATGAGAGATGATCTCTCAAAACTCATTCTAGAAAGCCAAGGTTACCCCCTTTACCCAAACTAGACAAGGACATGACAGTAAAAACGAAAAAGGAAAGTTTAGTTGTTAATGATCATCGATTCAAAAGTACAGAGCAAATGAAGTACCATCAAATAGATCAGTCATGATGATACAGTTGGGTTTATCCCAGAGATATCAGTTATAACTAGGAAATGAACAGAATAAAAATAAAAGCATGCTAGTCATTTCAGTATATAATTCAAAAGTATTTAATAAAATTTAATATCCATTTCCCTTCATGATAAAAGCCCTAAACAAATTATATCTAGAAGGCAGGTATTTCAACTGAAATCCCATTACACTTATTCAATATATTACCATAACTCTTATCTAGAAGACTTAGATAAGATAAAGAAATGATAGGGATATATAAGTAAGGGAGGAAGTATGATAACTTGCTTGCAAATGATATGATTCTTCAAAGGGAAAGATCTAAAAATTCTAACAAAAATTCCTTGGATCTGATCATTTAATTCAGTTAAATACCAGGATGCATATTCATACAGAAACCAGTAAGTTTTACCACATTAAGAGTGGATTTGTCAGAGAGAGATGCTGGAGAGATTGCTCTTTGATTAAGAACACTGGTTGCTCTTCCAGAGGTCCTGAGTTCAATTCCCTGCAACAACAGGGTGGCTCACATACATCTGAAATGGGATCTGATGCCCTCTTACAGTGTGTCTGAAGACATCCCTAGTGTACTTATATAATAAATAAACCTTTGGGGGGAAAAAGAGTGGATTTGTCCAGAATTAAATCTCAAAAGCAGTCTCATTTCTAATATCTAAAGCTGTACCTATAAATATACTCAGTTAGGAAGTGAAATACCAATATAGTGGAAATTCTAAAACACTACCAAATCATTTGAAGACATGTTAAAAATATAAATATTGCCCATTTCCTGGGTTGTTAAAATTGGGATTGTTAAAATATTATTATTATCCAGAATAACTCAAATGAAAAATAATCATCAAAATATTAATAATTCTCTTCAGAGGACTAGAATTTATTATCAAAGGATACTGAATAGCTCAAACTGTCTTGAAACACACTAGCAAAGCCAAAAGCAGGAAGAGACCTGTTCTTAAGCTACAGAGTCATAGTAAACTAACACTGTAGTATGTGTATAGAAACAGACAGGCTAGTGTTCCCAGAGTTACCAGAATAAAGCAACCCATTGACAACTATTGATTTATTCCAAGGTAGCAAAACAAACAAATGAACAAACAAACAAACAACAAAATGTTGGAGAAAAGATCAATTCAGTAACTGGGAAACCTGGAAGTGAACATAAAAAGGCAAAGGCCAATTTTCAAGACAGACAGAGCTATACAATGAGACCATGTCTCAAAACATAAATTAATTAGATAAATAGATAGAAACTGAGCAGTGGTGGCACATGCCTTTAATCCCAGGACTTGCAAGGCAGAAGTAGGCAGATTTCTGATTTTGAGGACAGCCTGGTGTAAAAAGTGAGTTCCAGGACAGCCAGGGCTATACAGAGAAACCCTGTCTCAAAAAACCAAAAAAAAAAAAAAAAAAAAAAAAAAGATAGATAGATAGATAGATAGATAGATAGATAGATAGATAGACAAACAGACATACAGAACCCCATTTTCAAACACTGGCCACATAATGTATATGCTAAAACTATCTAGTGCATTTTGTAGCTGTCCAGAAGCCTCAGTGAACTGGGTACCTGAAAGGGAGTCTGGGAATGAAAAAGGAGAGAAAGATGAAGCTAAGACAAAGGTTTCTGATTAAGGCTCAAAGTTTAATTTTCAGCTCTGTATTTATATTGGCAAAACCCAAGAAATGCAAATGCACTGACTTCAGGCAAGTTGTAAAACCTTCAGAGTTTACTTAGCTTATTCAAGGCTGGGGAAAGGGCACAGCATTTCACAGATGCTGACCCACCTAATTAATCCTTAACTCCAGGCCTAGCCCCTGGTAAGTATCCTAAAGTACCATACACTTGTTCTACCCCAGTGCCCCAGACCTAGTTCAGGCTGTGCATCCTTGACAGCCCATAACATCCCCAAGACCTGAAAAGGTAATAGAAGCAATAAAGAAAACACAAGTTGAGGCAATTCTTGTGTGGTGCTTTGAATATTCTTGGCCCAGGGAGTGGCCTTGTTAGAGTAGGTGTGTCATTCTGGGCATGGGCTTTATGACTCTCATCCTAGTTGCCTGGAAGCTAGTCTACTCTTGTTTGTCTTCAGAACAAGATGTTGAACCCTCAACTTCTATGCTATGACTGTATGGATACTGCTATGCTCCCAACTTGATAATGGATTGAACTTCTGAACCTGTAAGCTAGCCCCAAATAAATGTTGTCCTTTAGAAGTGTTACTTGTCATGGTGTCTCTGCCCAGCAATGGGAACTTACCAAGCCAATTCAATGAGCAGTGGGCAGAAGTGAGGATTGAAAAGAAAACCACAATTAGACAAATATTATAACATGACTCCAGTCAGTGCTGAGGCTGAAGTGGGTTTATTTTTTCCCCAGAAGCCTTTATACCTTTCTAGGTACTTGCAGAGAATAGTGTTAGTTCTTAGATCAAAGACAAAGTAAATAAACAAGGCAAAGAACAAAGAGATCACTCCAGGTAGTAGTCAAACCAAGGAATAAACAAGTCCCTGGAGTCACTCAGTCTGGGGGCTTATCAGGATTACCAAGACAAAAGGGAAGTCACACATTCTTTGGGGTTGTTCACCTTGATCCTTATATTAGCTCAAGTGTGAGTATTCTTATCTGAACCTACTTTTTCCTCTGAGCCCACTGACCAGAACACACTAAATTTCTATAGCAGCACCAAAAGCTGAACATTAGGAGCCCTGACAAAGACACACAAACATACTCATCACACACATTCAAACAGGCACACATGTTGCACACACAAACATAAGAACTGCAAGAATGGAGTTGTAGATAGATGTCATCTCTGGCATATGCTATTCCCTGGTTTAGAAAGCAGGATCTAGTGGTATAGCATCAGAGGAAGATCAGGGTCTTTCCACATTTCCAGCACTTGTGATGTACTCACAGAACTCCTCAAAGTGCCAGATGGTCAGGATGCATAGAGAAAAAGTTTCTTCATGATAACTTGGGCATTTTGAAAGAACTCAGTGGGGAAACCCCCACTCAGCTCCCGATTCGGCATGCACCCAAGAATCACGAATAGAACACAACACCTTGATGTAACAACAAGAGGTTTTTTAATGGCGGAGCTCCGGGTCGAAACGTATCTCACACAACAGGAGACAGTGGATTCGACCACGAGGCTTGGAAGCTAGGGGTTTTTATAGAAAAGGAGTGGGGCTGGGGGAGGAATTGGCGCGGTTTCACATGATTGGTCCATTTAAACATCAGCAGCCTGTAACATTTAACTTAGGTCAGAGGGGTGGGAGCTAGGGAGGCGATGGGCTTGCCCGGGCATGTCCTGGTCTGTTCTGCTATGTTCTCAGCCCCAGGTTTCAAAGCTCAGAAACAACTCTTTGGGCTATTTAACATACATTACATGAATTACAGTTTTATTTCCTTTCATTCCCCTCTTCTTCTGTTTAGACTAATTCTAATCATAGAATTTTAGAGGTTGGTGTCCCCTAACTCTTCATCTACCTGAACTATAGGTTGATATTGCCTTTGAAGAACCATGAGTTTTACTGTATCAATTTTACTCTGGATGAAAGCCATTCCTCTATTTATTATACAAGGGCCGAAAACTAAAGCTAAGCATATCATAAGGATTGGTCCGGCTACAGCGGAAATTAAAGAAGTTATCCAAGATGGTTGTGATTCAAACCACGACTCAAACCACCCCCGTTGAGCATCCCGTTCCCGTTTCCTTCGCTCTAATCTTTCTCTCAGTTTCTGCATAGAGTCTCTAACTATTCCTGTATGATCTGCATAGAAGCAGCACTCTTCTTTAAGGGCAGCACACAGTCCTCCTTCCTTTAGGAACAACAAATCAAGACCTCTCCTGTTCTGTAAAACTACCTCAGACAGGGAGGTCAAAGATTTTTCTAAAGCGTCAATGGACTTCTCTATTGCTGCTAGGTCTTCATTGACAGCATCCCTCAAAGACTGAATTCCCTGTCTTCCTTCTATCAAAGCTGACACTCCCGTCCCCACTCCTACTGCCATACCTATTCCCATGAATGCAGCCAGGGTTAAAGTAATTGGTTCTCTTTTTGACCGCCGGCCAGCATAGCTTTCTTCTAAACTGGATGCAGGGTGATAATATACGCGGTTAACAGCTGGATCATGACACAAAAATCATGAGATGAATTAAAAACCTTAGTTGATACACAGGGAGTAAGTCCTGTATTGCAAGCCCACCATCCAACCGGGGAAGGTACAAGATAGTAATTAGCTTCCGTTCTGGACACGGACTGAATTTGTCCGCATAGGTGTTTGTGAGTGGAAGGTGGGGTACCTATACAGAGACCTGGATTCCTCTCGGATACTTCAGTCAGGGTCAGTTTTTGTCCTGTACCTCAAGAGCAGGAAGTATGGCTGCTGGTTCTGTTGAAATCTCCATTGAAGGCGATTCCTTCATAATAAGGCGGACCTGAGGACAGGCATAGCCAGCAGTCCTCAGTAGCGCTTGGATCAGTTCTGTTAAGGGCATAAAAGGCTCCTCTCGCTAGGTTAAACATCCTCTGTCTTGAAGGAATCGCGGGGGTAATAGTTAGAGGTACCTGAGGAGTGGGAGGTTGGGTGATAGCGGCCATATTAAGGGGGTCCGCAATCACTGGAGTAGGCTGAGTAATTGTATGGGTGAGGGGTGTGAACTTGGTTGGGGGGCCTAAAGGATTGTAGGGGGTCTCTATTTTTAATCTGATAGTGAACAATAATCCCTCATCATATCTTTCCTTGTAAATCCTAAGACCCCAGGTATACCCTTTTGTCCATCCCAGAGCTCTCTTCCCTGGTTCAGTGAAGGTGACACGGAGCGGATGGCACCAGTCAGTACACTCGTCTAGGTCAAATCCTCCAGGTACATAAGGCGCTAGGGGATAGTTGGCTGTTACTCTAATATAGTCCCAGCTCGAGGAGGGCTTCCAGCGGGCTGTACCTGAAGTCTCGCAACCCCAGCTCTTACAAAAGAAGTCAGCCTTACCTCCACACGTTGGATTGAGGGACTGACTTCGGTGGGGCCCGGGGTAGACATAGAAGGGATGGGTTCGAAGCATACTTCTATCCCTTTGGTTAGAGCAACCACCCCATGGGTCTCTCGAATGTTTTTCTACGTACGGAGGGGGTGTTAAAGGTGCCCTCTGAATGTCAGAGTACCCCTCCAAGTCCCATCCAGGAGGGGCTCCTATAGCCAACTTACAGATGTCAGGGAAAAGATCAGGCCACCAAGTCCACAGAGGGTGTACCTCGGCGATTGTCCATACAGCCCTACCCCCCTCATTGAGTACCTCCCACGTTTGTTGAACAGGACTGTGGGGGTTGAAGTCTTTTGGGATCGCTCCTACGAAGCAGGCGCAACTTAAAAGGATTAGTAGTCTTCTCCAAAGTCCACTCATCATGGCTGACTCCAGGGGGTGCTCTCTTGACGTGGGATGCGTGGACCCAAGTGGGGATTCCTTCCACTTTGACCGCGGTGGGCGTTGTCAGTAGCACCAAGTAGGGTCCCTTCCACCTCGGTTCTAGGTTTCCCGCTCGGTGTCTCCTCACCAGGACTGCGTCTCCTACTTCAAACTGATGCGGCACCTGTGTGTCACCAGCAACATAGGTTTCTTTTAGCTGTTCCCAGACCTCTTTTCTTACTATTTTGAGAGCTTTTAATCGAGCCAAAAGACTAGAAGAAGGAGAGAAAGACACATCCGGGCGATTCTTATCCCCTACGGTCATAAAAATGGGTGGGGGCGCCCCATACATTAATTCAAATGGAGTTAGGCCAAGGGGTCCAGGTGTATTCCGAACCCTGAACAAGGCATAAGGGAGAATGGCTGTCCAATCGCTTCCGCCGGATTCTAAGGCTATTTTAGTCAGAGTCTCCTTTAGCATTCTGTTCATCCTTTCTACCTGTCCTGAACTCTGGGGTCTGTATGCACAATGTAATTTCCAATTTGTCCCCAGTTGTCTGGCCAATCCCTGACTTACCTGGGAGACGAAGGCAGGTCCGTTGTCTGACCCCATTACCTTAGGTATCCCAAAGCGGGGAAGGATTTCTTCAAGTATCTTCTTGACCACTACATTAGCCGTTTCTTTCTTGGTGGGGAACGCTTCGACCCATCCTGAAAAGGTGTCTATAAAAACTAGGAGATATTTATTTCCATACCTAGCCGGTTTCACCTCAGTGAAGTCAGTTTCCCAGTAGGCTCCAGGTCTGTCTCCTCGCAGTCGTTTTCCTTCCTGGAGCCTGCTAGACCCAGCGTTGGTAAGTGCACAAGCACGGCAGTTTTTTACTATCTCTTCCACAATTCCTTTTAATCCAGGAATGTAATAGGGGGACTTACTAACCAATTTTAGTAATTTTTTAGTTCCTAAATGAGTCAGATGGTGTATGTTAGCTAAGTAATCTCGCCCCTCTTCTTCTGTGAGGGTTCTTTTATTTATTTCCTCAGCAGCGGGCTGTTGGGTTCTCACCACCAGAGTCATTGGCCCTTGGGCTGCTTTTTTAGCTTCTTGGTCTGCCATTTGATTTCCCTTTTCAACGGGCCCAGTTCCCTTCTGGTGTCCTGGGCAATGGATAATTGCCACCCTACGGGGCAAATGAACAGCTTCTAATAAGCTGAGAATTTCTTCTTTATTTTTGATATCTTTGCCGGCAGACGTCAGCAGTCCACGGTGTCGGTATATTGCTCCGTGAACATGAGCCGTGGCAAAAGCATACCGGCTGTCGGTATAGACATTAAGAGCCCTTCCTTCTGCCAGCCTTAAGGCTTGAATTAATGCGATTAGTTCCGCTTTTTGAGCTGATGTACCCTCCGGCAGACTGCTGGCCCATATGACAGCCTTTCCATCCACTACTGCCGCCCCAGCCTTCAGCTTACCTTCTACCACAAAGCTGCTTCCATCCGTGAACCAAGTCATCGCCCCTGGCCAAGGTTGGTCTGTGAGGTCTGGCCGGATTCCAGTCTCTTCTGCCAGTATTTCTTCACACTTATGTGCTGGGGCCTCGTCAGCCTCAGGTAGTAAGGAGGCGGGGTTGAGAATGGCTGGGGGTGCAAAACTTACTCGCTCTGTCAGCAATAGGCTCTGGTAGTGCGTCATTCGGGCGTTGGTCATCCAGCGGTCCGGTGGTTGCCTGATGATGCTCTCAAGAGAGTGTGGGGCCACTATAGTAACATTCTGGCCCATAGTCAGTTTGTCAGCATCTTTTACTAGCACAGCCGTGGCTGCTATCGCTCGCAGGCAGGAGGGCCATCCACTGGCCACAGCGTCCAGTTTCTTTGATAAGTAGGCTACCGGGCGCTTCCATGGTCCCAAAACCTGGGTAAGGACTCCCCTTGCCACTCCATTTCTTTCATCAATGTATAGGGTGAAAGGTTTGTTTAAATCTGGCAGGGCCAATGCCGGAGCCTGCAGCAGTGCCTTTTTGAGAGTTTCAAAGGCTAGCTGATGTTCTCTGGTCCAGGTGAATTCCCCTTTCTCTTTGGTTAGTGGATACAAGGGAGCTGCCAGTGTGGCAAATCCAGGAATCCAGAGTCTGCAAAACCCGGCGGTCCCCAGGAACTCTCTTACCTGGCGAGCAGTGGTTGGGGTCGGGATCTGCATAACAGCTTGTTTTCTGGCTTCTGTGAGCCACCGTTGTCCATCTCTCAAGACATATCCTAGGTAGGTCACTTCTATCTGGCATAACTGAGCCTTTTTAGCAGAGGCCCGATACCCCAGCTTACCTAACTCGCCCAGGAGGTTTTGGGTCCCAATTTCACAGTCCTCGCGTGTTTCTGCAGCTAGGAGCAGGTCATCTACATATTGCAGAAGAGTCACCTGTGGGTTATTGGTTCGGAAAAGAGCAAGATCTTGGTGTAGGGCTTCATCGAACAAAGTGGGCGAGTTCTTGAATCCCTGAGGCAGCCTCGTCCATGTGAGCTGTCCGGCTTGTCCACTCTCGGAGTCTCGCCATTCGAAAGCGAACAAGGGCTGGCTGTTGGGGTGTAACCTCAAACAGAAAAAAGCGTCTTTGAGATCCAGGACTGTGTACCATGTCCGACCAGGTGGCAAGGTGCTGAGGAGGTTATAAGGATTTGGCACCGTGGGGTGTATGTCCTGAACTCTCTTGTTGACTTCTCTAAGGTCCTGTACTGGACGGTAGTCCCTGGTCCCTGGTTTTTTTACTGGAAGTAGAGGAGTGTTCCAAGGGGATTTGCATGGGACCAAAATCCCTTGTTGGAGCAGTTTGTTAATTTGGGGGCGTATACCCTCTTGAGCTTCTCTGCTCATGGGATATTGTCGGACCCCTATAGGGGTGGCCCCGGACTTAAGTTCAATCACCACAGGGGGGACCAGTTTTGCCATCCCCACTCCTCCCGTCTCTGCCCACGCTTGAGGGTACTGATTCAACCAGTCCTGTAATCCCTCAGGGGGCTTTACTTTATTTTGGTAAAGTCGATATTCCTCCCCTAGTTGTAAAGACAGCTCTAGAGTCTGGGGCACTTTTATTCCCCAGAAAACCTCCGGTCGATGAGAGGTGAAAGTTATTTGTGCTTTTAACTTGGTTAGTAAGTCTCTCCCCAATAAAGGCATAGGACACTCTGGAATGACTAGAAACGAATGAGTTACTCGATTTCGCCCTATGTCTACTACTCGGGATGTGGTCCATGGATACGATTTTTGTCCCGTGGCCCCGATCACCAAGGTTTTTTCATTTTTCTTTACTTTTCCTAGAGGTGTTTTGAGTACTGAAAATTCAGCTCCCGTGTCAACTAGAAAGTCCACAGGGGTCCCCTCCACTTCTAAAGTTACCCTAGGCTCGGGGAGGGGGGCCGAGCCCCGTTCCCCCTAGTCTTCATCTTCTCCAAGAGAAAGCACCTTTACCTCTTGTTTTTTTTTCGGACAGTCGCTCTTCCAGTGGCCCATTTCCTTGCAATACGCGCATTGGTTCCTCTCCAGGCGCTGCCCGCCTTCTCTGGGTCTCCTTGGTCCCTGCTGCCTTTTGTCTCCCAGGTTCCCTGACTGTCTACCTCTTCTTCCCTTATCTCTTTCTCCTACTGCGGCCAGGATCCTAGTCAAAACCTTTTCTTGCCTCCTGTCTCTCCTATCCTCCTCTTCTCTTTTCTCTCTTTTCTCTCTCTCTAACTTTTCATCTTCTGTTTCTCTCCTATGATATACTTTCTCTGCCTCTCTAACTACATCCCTTATGGTGTAATCCTGCAAGCCCTCAATTCGCTGTAACTTCTTCCTAATGTCAGGAGCTGACTGGCCAATGAAGGCCATAATTACTGAGGCCCTTTGACCCTCAGTCGTAGGGTCGAATGGGGTATATCTCCTATAAGCCTCCATGAGCCTTTCAAGGAAGACTGAGGGGGGCTCAGTCGCTCCCTGCATAACCTCTCTTACCTTGGCCAGATTCGTGGGCTGCCGGGCAGCACCTCGGAGACCCGCCACTAGGACCCGGCGATAATTGGACAGTCGTTCCCTACCTGATGCCGTATTATAATCCCATCGGGGCCGGGTTAGCGGAAATCCTTCATCTATCTCAGCTGGAGTTTGGACAGGGCGCCCAGCCTCGTCTCGGACGTTTTTCTGAGCCTCGAGGAGAATCCTCTCTCTCTCCTCGGTTGTGAATAGAGTCTGCAGAAGCTGCTGGCAGTCATCCCAGGTCGGCTGGTGTGAATACATTAATGATTCAACCAACCCAGTGAGTCCTGCAGGGTTTTCTGAAAAAGGGGGGTGATTAGCTTTCCAGTTATAAAGGTCAGAAGAGGAAAAGGGCCAATACTGTAGGGGCTGTAGACTATTTGGATCGGCAGGGGGAGCCCCAGTAGCCCTAAGGGGGAGCGCCACGGTTGAATCCGCAGGCCCCTCAGGGGTGACTCCTCGCCGGCTCCTTGTTCCTGTGGAGGGACCCCCTCCTCCGGCCGGGGCCTGAGGCAGGGGTCCCGAGGGAGCTGAAGGTTGGGGCTGGGGAGCATACGGTGGGGGTTGAGGGGTGTCGGGCCACTCAGGGGGTTCTTCAATCTCTGGATAGATCTTGGGGGGTTTCGTCACTGGTGTGCTGCGATCATCATCTCTCCCGAGCGGTGATTTCGGTTTCTCTTTCTCACCATTTTCTCGGATGGCTAGAATCTTGGTGCCAGGGCGGAGAGGCGGGAGGAATGGGCGAACCCACGGTGGTGGGTAGCGTGCCAAGTCCTCCCATACCATGATGTACGGTTGTTGGTCTGGATGCGACCCTGGCCCTTCCTGAAAAACAATGGCCTTCACAGCCCTTATGGTGGGTAAGTAAAAAGTTCCTTCTGCTGGCCAACCTACTCCAAAAACAGGCCATTCTGAGGAACAGAAAGTCATCCATGGCTTTTTCTTCACTTTTACTGACAAATTTTGTCCTCTAGCCCTAACGTCCATCCAATGGTCCTTAGTCAAAGATAAAGGAGTAGACACGGTCTGTCCCATAGTGAAGAATAAGAGTAAACACAACACAATGACAGAGACGAAAAACACTAAGACATCCAAGCACACTCGTCTGCGTCTGGACTTACACAACCAGCCAAACGCTACCTCTGATGGAGTGGGATTCCGCTCCACTCCTCTGGCAGGAAGAGCACTCACTCTTCTTCACTCTGCCAGGCAACAGCCAGGTCCTCCTGACTGTTCCGTACCCCGGGCACTCCAGGGTCTCCCTCAGAATGTCTTCCAAGGGTGCAGCCTGTGGGGAAATAGACCGTCGTCTTCCCACAGCCACTAGGGTCCTTACGGTCCACAGTGGCAGCTGCCAGAATACAGAATACCAGAACTGGTAACACAGGTGGGGCTCAAACCCACAATCTCAGAACTGAAAAACTAAGACACAAATTCAGCAGTGCCACACTTAGACACTTAGACAACAGACAACATAACAAGACTCACACAAACAAACGCAACTCCAAGGGGTCCTTCGGGGTTCCTGGGTGTCACACAGATCTCGGTGGGACCTCCAAATGAAAGAACTCAGTGGGGAAACCCCCACTCAGCACCCAAGAATCACGAATAGAACACAACACCTTGATGTAACAACAAGAGGTTTTTTAATGGCGGAGCTCCGGGTCAAAACGTATCTCACACAACAGGAGACAGTGGATTCGACCACGAGGCTTGGAAGCTAGGGGTTTTTATAGAAAAGGAGTGGGGCTGGGGGAGGAATTGGCGCGGTTTCACATGATTGGTCCATTTAAACATCAGCAGCCTGTAACATTTAACTTAGGTCAGAGGGGTGGGAGCTAGGGAGGCGATGGGCTTGCCCGGGCATGTCCTGGTCTGTTCTGCTATGTTCTCAGCCCCAGGTTTCAAAGCTCAGAAACAACTCTTTGGGCTATTTAACATACATTACATAAATTACAGTTTTATTTCCTTTCAATTTCATGTGTGATTCTTGGGTTTTGTGGCATTAGAGACAGAGAGGAATTGCCAATGAGTTGCAAAAGGCCTGCTTTCTTTTGAGATTCTTAGATCCTATACACCTAAAATAATCCCATTGGACTGCAAATTGCTTCCTGTGTTGCTCTGACACTTTCCTGTCCATTGTCTAACATAATCTGAGATTTAAAGACAATTTATGGAAAACGTAGAGAGTTCAGATTGTCCATAGCCATTGGATTGGGAGAAAGAAAGAAACAAATGGGAAGGGGAGGGTAAAAGGGGGAGGGCAAGACCTGATGCCTTTCTTTAAGTTCTGTCACTTACCAGAAGCATAGAATTCTTGCTAGGCCTTGTAACTCAGTGTAATATATTCATAGCCTTGCATTCTTAGTGTGAGGACAGTGGAGGAAGTCTTTAGCCCTACTGGTTTTATTCAGTCAGTCACCCCTTGGTATATGCAGAAGATGAGTCAATAATCCACAGAGGGGTGCCAACATCTAGTAATGCTCATAATCTTTATATAAACATGGTGTAGCATCTGATTAGGATCTGTAAATATCTGCCCATACTTTAAATCACCTGTAGATTACTTGCAACAGCTAGTGCAACATAAATGGTATAGCAATAGTTCTTATTCAAAACTGTTGATCAAAAACATAAAATGTCAGTGTATATCACATTTTTTAGGACTTTGAGAATCTGTTAGATGAATTCTCAGATTATAGACTACGAATATAGATGGCTAGCCATATTTTGAAAATATTTTTGAAATATCTTTTTTTGTATATGTATATGTCTGTCTATATGTATATAGACAGTGTATACTCCTGCCTTAAGAATTCAGAAGAGGGTGTCAAATCCCCAGGAACTGAAGTTACAGAATGTTGTGAGTACCATATGTAATCAGAGAACTGAGTTTGGATCCTCTGAAAAAGGAGACACAACTCTTAAATGCTGAGCCATCCCGACTATACTTATTTTTAATACACAATAAATAGACCTAGCCCCGTTTCCCCTGGAGAAATCCAGCTTCTGCATTAATATATGTCAGGTCCTAGAAACTTCTGCTTCTGTGACCACTCATAACTGAGGTTTCTTCATGCTGGTGATTGCTGTTCTGTTTGTGCTTGATTATTTTCATTGTTCTCTGTTGTCTTAGGGTTTTGTCACTGTGAAGAGATACCATGAGCAAGACAACTCTTATAAAGGCAAACATTTAACTGGGGCTTGCTTACAGTTTCAGAGGTTCAGTCCATCATCATCAGGGTGGGAAGCATAGCATCATGCAGACAGACTTGTTCATGGAGAAAGAGCTGAGAGCCCTACATCTTGATCCAAAGGCAGCCAGAAGGGGGGAGGGGTTCTTCTGCACTGGCCAGATCTTGCGCTTAGGACTTTAAAGTCTACCCCACAGTGAAACACTTTCTCAAACAAGTCCACACCTACTAACAGTGCCACTTTCCATGGACCAAGCATATTCAAACCACCACATTAAACTCCCTGGCCCCCACAGGTTTGTTCAAACATATGAGTCTATAGGGGCTATACATAGCTATAGCATAATGCAAAATATGTTTAGTCTAACTTCAAAAGTCCCCAAAGTCTATCATAGTTTAACAATGTTTAAAAGTCCAAAACTCAAAATCTCTTCTAGGATTCATTTAAACTCTTAACTGAAATCCCTTATAAAGTCCAATTTAAAAAGCAGATCACATACTTTCAACATCAAAGTATGTGCATCACTAATCCAAAATGTCATAATGAGAAAATACAAGACTAAAAGTCATCTGGGCAAACTCAAACTTGTTATCTCCATATGGAATGTCAATGTGCTCTTCAGGTCTCAAACTCTTTCAACTCTGTTGACTGCAACAAACTTCTTTCTCTTTGTCTGGTTCCACTCCCTTTTAACAGCTTTCCTCTACAGGTAACCTACAGCTCTGGCATCTCTAACAACTTGGAGTCTCCAAGGCAACTTTAAATTTACAGCTTATTGTTCTTATCTCTGGATTTCACACATGATCTTCTAGCCTGCTCAAAGGGACTTAGGTAACTTTTTTAGCTATGCCCTTTATAGCACTCTAGGTTCAGATAGACTAGACTCTGTGGATGCTGCTGTTCTTTGTAGTCATACCATGGAACTGACCTCTCTAATATGCTGGGGACTTTTGCTACAATTAGGATTCACTAACAGCCTCTTATAGGCTATCTTCAGGGTGCTAAGATTCAACTTATTTGCATGAATCCTTCTGTCCACAGCCATCAACTTCAGTTGAGGCTGCACCTTCACCAATGGCCTTTCCTGGCCTCTCACAGTGCTAAGTTTCAGGCATTCTCCATGACCCCTTCATGCCTTCAAAATAAGTACCACCTGGGTGATTTTTACATGTAGCAATGTATAGCTGCCTGCACATGTCTGTCTCTGAAACAAAACTTCTTGTGTTCTTAAAAAACACTTCCCAGAAGATTTCACTTCCCTTCCCGGGATGCTGGTCTCTTCTTCAACATTGCTAAATACTTAGCCTCAGCTAATCAGCATCAATTGTCTCAGTAAATACTTCTATTCTTAACTCTAAAGACAGAGCCACATGGCTGATTCTGCTAAGTTCTGCTGCTTGCTGGTGCTGAAGCATAGCCCCTGTTTTATTACATCCTATACTGCCTATGCTTCGCTAGCCTGAAACTTGCACTGTAGACTGACCTAGAACTCAGAGATCTGCATACCTCTGTTTTTGAGTGCTGGAATTAAAGTCGTGTACTGAAAGAAAGAAAACTAAATTCAAGACTTCAAAGCCCTAGCCAGAAGGGTTATTCAAGGTCCATGGCTCATGAGGCTTGCTAGTTAGGAGGGCTTTTTGGGCCTAGAGCAAAGAACAAAGGTTGTAAAGTCATCCCAGGAACCAACTAGCCATTGCGATAAGAAAGGCAAGCAAGGACAATCTCTCACAAGCTCAGATGAGTAATGGGCCACCTGCTGATATTGTTTGGGCTTAGCCAGATATCCTGCCAACCAAGATAAACACTCTCCCTTTAGAGTTACTATCACTTACTGCTTGTTGATGTTTAAACTGCCCAATTGTGTGAAGCTGTGCCAATTCTTCCCCTACCCCCACTCTTTTCCTATATAAACCCCTAACTTTTGAGCCTTGAGGCTGACTACCGCTGTCCCCTATGGGAGATATGTATCAGCCCGGAGCTCGGTCATTAAACTACCTCATGTGTTTGCATCAAGACGAGCTCTCGTGAATCTTTGGGTGCACACCGAATCGGGAATTGAGTGGAGGTTTCCCCAGTAGGTTCTTTCAGTACCACCCTGTCTGAACCTAAGCCTTTTTTTTTTTTTCACAAAATCTTGGGATTGTAGTTCATTCCATATATATAGTAAAGTTAACAACTGAGAATACCCATTACAACTCATCCTTTCTTAATTTGACACATAATCATATTATCTTACCCCACTCTTCCTTTGAATATGCCCTAAACAGCTCTGTCTTAGCATGTATGGAAAATCTTGGCCAGAAGAGGCTATTGTGTTGAAAATCCCCCACCAGAACTCCCAAGGCTCTGATTTCATCCAGATATCTTACAGGCAACCTCTGCCTTTAAGTTACACATCTCCTCAGAGTCTATTCTTGCATGTTTCTTCATATGTGCAAAATATTGTGCTATGCACACAGGATGTATACATGGTAGGGAAACACAATTGCACCATGATTGTTAGATGAACGAACAAATACAATAAAGCGGTATCTTTTCAAGTTATACTTTTTGGACAAAGGAGAAATGCCCTTATCTCAGTGAAAAGTCTGTTTATTCAAAGTGGTCAGATTTAGAAACCATGTTCGAGGCAGTGTTGAGTTCTGAGCATATTATTGGGCTGCCGCCTCACTGTATGTAGGTTCTGCTCTTTGGTCAAGTCTTATGGATCTCCATCCATGTCCAGGAGTACTTTTTCAAGAGAAAGTGTGATGAACATTAGGTAAATGAGCTTTAGATGAGAACTAGGCACTGAAAGAAGGTGGGGTAGGGGATAGTATGCATGATATTTTTTATTGGAATATCATCATGACCAGGAACTAAGGTCCTGAGATGTTAGTCATGGGTAGCATGCTCTCCTTCTCATTTTCAGTGGTTCTGGTACTGAGTGTTGTGGTGAGGCCTAATGTGAAGGACATCAGGGTATGGCTTTGGCAATGCAGTCTGGTACCTTGAAGAAAAAACTAGAATTCTGCCTTGGGTTGTGTATTGTTTTCTTTGAACACTTGCAGTGTGCCAAGCAACATTCTGGGGGCTATTGCAGGCTTTTAGGATGCTCACGGTTTAACAGTGTATAGAGAGGATATAGAGGATACCAAGAGGAGATCTGAAATGCAGGTGCTAGAAGAAGATCAGCAGAAGTGAAGAGGCTTCATGGGTGAAGCAAAGCACATGCCTTACTCACAGCATTTCTGGCAATTCAGGATTGAGAATCAAGCTCAAGGATTAGTAGGGAGTAGTAGTAGTAGTCATGGGAGTAAGTTGCCTCACTCTATGAAAAAGTTGTGCTAGGGAACAGTGGGAGATGAGTCTAGATGAATAATTGTGTCTATATAGTATACAAGGGGCAGATTTTTCATGAGTTTTTAACTGTTTGTGTGTGTGTGTGTGTGTGCCTGTGTGTGTGTTGGTAAAACAGGGTACAGAGCTAAACAAAGAATTCTCAACTGAGGAATACCAAATGTCTGAGAACCACCTTTAAAAAAATGTTCAACATCCTTAGTCATCAAGGAAATGCAAATCAAGACAAATTCCACCTCACACCAGTCAGAATGGCTAAAATAAAAACTCAGGTGACAGCAGATGCTGGCAAGGATGTGGAGAAAGAGGAACACTCCTCTATTTCTGGTGGGATTGCAAGCTGGTTCAACCACTATGGAAATCAGTTTGGCGATTCCTCAGAAAATTGGACATACTACTACCTGAGGACACAGCTATACCACTCCTGTATATATACCCAGAAGATGTTCCACCTTGTAATAAGGACACATGTTCTACTATGTTCATAGCAGACTTATTTATAATAGCCAGAAGTTGGAAAATAACCCAGATGTCCTGCAACACAGGAATGGATACAGAAAATGTGGTACACTTACACAATGGAGTATTATTTAGTAGTTGTAAGCAATGAGTTTATGAAATTCTTAGGCAAATGGTTGGATCTGGAGGATATCATCCCGAGTGAGGTAACACAATCACAAAAGAACACACATGATATGCACTCACTAATAAGTGTATATTAGTCCAGAAACTCAGAATAACCAAGATATAATTTGCAAACCACATGAAACTCAAGAAGAAGGAAGACCAAAGCATGGCTACTTTGATCCTTCTTAGAAGGAGGATCAAAATAACCATGGAAGGAGTTACAGAGACAAAGGTCAGAGCAGAGTTTGAAGGAATGACCATCCAGAGATTGACTCACCTGGGGATCCATCCCATATACAACCACCAAACCCAGACACTATTGCAGATGCTAACAAGATTTTGCTGACAGGAGCCTGATATAGCTGTCTCCTGTGAGTGCCTGGCAAATACAGAAGTGGATGTTCATAGTCATCCATTGGATGAAGCACAGGGTCCCCAATGAAGGAGCTGGAGAAAGTACCCAAAGCATAGTTTCAATCCAGTGTTCAGATGGACAGGGATAAACTAAATGGGTCACAAAACAAACCTAAAAGTCGTGGATCTGCAAAAGGGGCTGGTAGAGGCATGAATGGTACTGCTGGATAGAGATGGAAGGAGGCAAGAGAAGGTGTGTGGGAAGTAATCAGAATACGTTATATACCTGTATGGAATTGTATTAGAACAAAATTAATAGATTTAAAAGATACAAAGTTATAAACTGAGTGAAAGTACTACCCACCTAAGGAAATCAACCTAGTGTGACTACCACCAAGACACGATGTAAAAACTTGCTGAACTTAAAAAAAAAAAAAAAAAAGCCTTTGGGCTAGTGGCCCAAACTTATAAGAAAATTTCATTTTTAAACATAAAAGATACAGATGAATGGCAATTGGTGTGGCCTTACTAAACAAATTAGAGAAAGAGATTTAGAAAATCAAATTAAGACAGAAAAAGGAAGGGACGAGGCAGAGATTGGGAGAACACGAGGGAGGAATGTAGATAAGGAATGAATCACAGGACAAATATTAATCATTAAAAATAGTTACATATGGAAAAAAGAAAAGTAAAAAAGAACAAACAAATAGCATGAGATGGCTGTTGATTCAGTGTAGAGATGGAGTTGGAACAATGGTGAAGATGCAAATGGAATTTTCTGAGTATGGAGGTGACACCCTTGATACTGTGATCTTCAAATTGTTCTATGTGTCCTATAAAGAGACTGAAGAGGTGACAGTTAGCTGCTGCATGATCTTCTGTGTCCTTATGGTCGGGGACTCTTGATATGGATGACTATAACACAGACAAATCAACAAATACCACAGGGTTTATTTTATATGGCAAGCCTGAATTGAAAAAGATGTGTATATGTGTAAGTAAAAGGGAGACGGGCAGTTATGGAAGGGAAAGGGAACCACAGGGAGGGGAATGAGGACAAGAAAGAGGACACAGTGATCCGAGTACAATTTGTACTTGTGTGAAAATTTCATAATGAAGTCCATTTTATTGTAAAATGAGGTATACTAAAAGCACAAATTTTCATTGAAAAGAATTGGAAGTATCAATATGAATTAATGAAGTAGTTTTTTAAATTAAATTTTTAGATTAGCACAAAATATTGGGTTTCATCATAGTGCTTTCTAACAAAGTATTTTAATATTAAAAAATTATGTGTGTAAACTGATGGTAAAGCCCTATTGTTGAAAACAACATCTACATAACTCATTGAACATGGAGAAGTCAAGCTAGTGTATACCTAGAGCCTTCACCCCTAAAGACTAGTGTTCATAGTACTGAAAGGAATTCTGCATGCAGCCAGAGAAAAAAGGTAAACACAAACTCAGCTTTAAACCCTTCAGTATGCCATGGTAGCTTGCCTACAAGAGTTGCAAAAAACTTGTGAGAGTAACCAAATAATATCTAATGAGATTTAAGGCCTATTCCATAAGTGCAACCCATATTCAACACTGTTTGGGTGTCCATGAACCTGAAACTACATAGGCCACTGACCTAGGGGAAAACCAAATATTACTGTTCTACGAAAGGAATGTAGTAACAGAATGACTTCTGACAATATTCTGCTACAAGAATAGACCACTATCTTGCTCAGCCATCATCAGAGAAACCTTCTCCTGTAATATATGGGGGAAAAAATAAACAAAAAACAAAGCAGAGACCCACAACAAGACAGTACCGAGTAAAAGAGACCTTAGAACACTCAATCATAAATAAGATAGATCCATCAAATCTCTCTCACAGCTCGTGGAACCATGCAGAAGAAGAGGAGAAACGATTGTAAGAGCCAGTGGGAATGGAGGACACCAAAGAAATAAGGTGTTCTAGACACATGTATTCACACAGACTGGGACCATATGAAAACACTTTTCACTGGGCTAAGCCAGATGGGGTCCAGGGCTGAGAATGGAAAAAGACATCAAGGGTGTTGATTTTCATATATGACAAAATAAATTTCAAAACAAAAATACTAAAAAGAGAGTAATAGAGGAACATTTCATACTAATTAAAGAAGAAAAATACTAAAAGGTCATTGCAATCCTAAAATTATATGCTTCAAACACAGACGTACCCAATTTTATAAAAGAAATACCAGTAGATCTAAAACCAGAGATTCACACAATATAGTGATAATGAGGCATTCCAATATCACACTGTCACTGATAGAATGAGAAATTCTGGACCTAAAAGATAAATTAAATGGACCTAAAAGGTAACTGCAGAACATTCCATCCAAACAACCCCTTCACTAAAATCTATCCCATAATAAAACACAAAACAAGCCTCAAAAAATTTAGGAAAATTAAAGTAACATTCTATATTCTATACCATGATGAATAAAGTCAGATATCAATAACAATGTATAATATATGAAATACACAAACTCATGGTGACTAAACAACACACTCCCAAATTAGAATTGTGTCAAGTAAGAAATCAAGAAGAAAATACAAAAAAAAATTCAAGAACTGCATGAAAATAAAAACAGAATACATCAAAATTAATGGATCACAACAAAAGTACTCAAGAAAGCAAGTCTATTATACTAAATGCTTACATCCAAATATTCAAGAGATCCTAAATTAATAACCTAATTATATCTAGGAGGCTTGGAACAACAAGAAACAACAACATCTTCCAAAAGTGTACAAGAAGAGACCATCTAAATGATGACTGGAATTAATAAAATAGAAATTAAAACATAAGCAATAAAAAGAACCAATGAAACAGCTTCCATTAACTTTCTGCATGGATATTGCCTTAATTTATGTTTATCTTAAAATACATATTTATTCTTCCATCAAAATACATATTTATTCTTCCATGAAAATTTAAAGATAGACTTGCAGGAAGTACCATTCTTGATTCATTTTGTTGCTTTCAGAGGTTAAAATAATTTTCTCACTGCTCATCTGCTTTTATGGTTGCTGATGAAAAGTCTGAGATAGTTACGATTTTTTTTGCCATGGTAAGTGAGTTGATTTTTCTTGTGCTACTTTTAGGATTATTTCTTTACAGTGTATATTTGATCTCCTAGCTATATATAATATGTCACAGAGAGTTTCTTCCTCTGCCCTCATTGATAACTGTGTGCTGTGCTAAGATGACAGATGATTTGTTCTAAATAAATAGGATTCTCATGGTGTAGCTCACCTAAACTTTCACTTGGCACATTGGCTGTGCCTCTCAGCTGGTTATTAGGATCATGTGTTCTTAAGCATCCTTTGTGTTATTCTAGGAGTGAGCATTCATTGCTATGGAATAATGTCTCACTTCTGTGATCTCCGTAGGAAGATATCGCTATAATCTTCATCCTTCAAAGGGACAGAGAATATAGCAGAAGATTGGGTCAAAAGGACATAAAAGCCAGAGAAAGAGGCAGAGTATCCTAGCACTAGTCCTTTGACTGTGGGTACCTTCATCTACCATAGTAAATTTCAGATCAGCCAGGACTACCACAGTGAGAACCTGTCTCAAAAATACAAAACAAAACAAGACAAAACAAATGAACAGCAATTAAACACCATAAAATCTGTGTGATAACACTGTATAATCTTAGGCTGTGAAGATGCGTTGAGGTGGAAATTTCTAGTTGTGTGATATGATGCAGACTGTTTTGCTGAAGCAAGACCCCTGAGAGCTCATATGATGTTCGGACAGTGTAGCTAGGACTCCACAGAAAGTGATGGCATGCTTGCATAGCTATCCTTGCAATGCTTCATTAGTCTCTCATCTTTGTATTGATGAGAGAGGCACAGCAGAGAACTTCTGCTAGCATTGGGCTGCTTCTGTTTGCACTGGCTGACTTGTGCCTATTAGTGGGAGGCCTGGCTGTTTCTGTTGGATCATGCCACTGCTATTGATTCGTGTTTGGTATCCTGACACTACTGAGCTGGACTGCTGGTATCCTCACAGTGAAGATTCGCATAACCCCAAAGAACTACTTCTAAACAGGTCCACATCCCCTTGTCCTGCTTACTGTCTGTGATTGTTCTGTGCTCATGTCTGGAACAGAGTCTTGTCTTTCTTTTCCATCAATCTTATTGCCCATGGTAGAAGCCTCAACCTCTTCATGCCCCAGAAATGGCAGTATCATGTAGAATGAGACAAGAAAAATTACAGATGGACTGAACTTATTGCAGAATTGCATAGATGCATTTAGAATGAGGAAGGTGTATTCAGCTGAGTAAAAGACCCTTCTTAAGATAGAGTGTATGTCTCAGGTCAAATTTTATTCTTGAATTCTACTTCTGCAGATTCTGCTGTGAATGCCAAAGATACCACTATTTATTTGTTCAACAATGGTAGATTGGGTAAGATCATTTCATCTAAGCCTCTCCTTAATGTGGATCCAGGATTCAGTCCATTCTCTACCTCCATAACTAAACATACTTCAGGAGGGAGGGAGATGGAGAGAGAGAGAGAGAGAGAGAGAGAGAGAGAGAGAGAGAGAGAGAGAGAGAGAGAGAGAGAGAGAACAGAGAGAACAGAGTTTGGGAGAGTGGGAGGGGAGGTGAATAAGAGAGAGGGAAAAGGAGAGAGGGAAAGAAAGCAGTCTTAGAGATTGAGGGAGAGAGCAATTTCATTGCTACCTTAGCAATTTCAATGCCATTATTTTTATAGTATGAATATTTTAAAGATAAATTGTAAAATTAATAAAAATCAGTAGAAAGTATAAACTGCATGTAGCATGGTACCTGCTTATCTCTGATATTTGGCTGAATATTTTTCTTTTATTGGATTATACCAAGAGTCGAAATGTTTTGCAGTTCTGGAGCAATCTGGTTTTTTTGTTGTTTTTGTTATTCAGGGTATTTCTGGGAATTTGCTATTTTTAATTGATATTAGTGAACATTTTTTTTCTATTTTGAGTTCTTTTTCTCCCCTTAAATATTAGGCCATCATAAATTATATCATTTTATATTATAAATGCATGTCAGGAACCATGTTATTGAATCCACAGACTTATTTAAATCTCACAGTCACTCTAGCCAATGAACACTGACAAGGTGAAGGTAAAGAGATATGAGATTGTGGTGTGAACATTGCACTCGTATAGTACACAAGCTAAAAATTCTCTAGAATCACTTTTTCTTCATTGATGTTTGGCTTTCCTGGTATTTTCCCAGAAATCTTTACTTAGAAGACTCTTGCTGAGCACATGGCCATCCCCTTAACAGACAAGCTGATTTACTTTGTACCATAACAGGAAATATATATATATATATATACTGTATTCCTTTAGGATCTCTGTAACTTTTAGTCTAATTTGGTGCCACATAAGGTGAGATATATGAATTTTCTCGATAGGAAATTTTTTGTCTTCTAGAGATGAAAAATCCCATGTTCCATTTTATTCTGTCAATTTTAGTATACTTCCAGATTTTTAAAAAAGTACACTTTTTTCATCATTTTAAAAGAATTATTTGTAATTATGGCTTTTTAATCTTGCAGTTATCATTAAATCAATTGAACATGGTATACACGGATGATAATGAGTAAGTTTGTGTCTTCAACAATTAGTACCACTTGGCTAGCTCTTCATTTGATTTCATCTGACCAATTACTTTTCCTACTGTGTGTTCTTCAGTTGTAATATTGACAGTTTTTCAAATATATCCTAATAGTGAGCAGCATGATAAAAGTTTATTGTGTGCATTAGTTTTTTTGTTAAAATGATCTTTTTATTTTTCAATTTTAATTATATAATAATTTGTTTATAATTTCATTTTTCCTGAAAATTAGATACTTTTCAGCATATTTTGATCATATCCCATCCCCCATCTTCTCTAATATGCACTCCACCTAACCACCCCCTCCCAAATCTACACTCTTTCTTTCTCTCCTTAGAAAATAGTCAGCTGAAAAGAAAAAGAGATAGTACAAAAAAAAGAAAGAAAAGATCAAATCAAAGAACAAAGAAAGCATACACACACACACGCAGAGTAACACACAAAGAGAAAAACAGAGAGACAGAGAAAGAGAGAAACAGAGGGAAATCCCATAAAAAACAACATCAGAAACCATAATATACAATCCAAAGACTTATAAGGTTAAAGAAGGCCCAGATAAAGCATTATAAGACAAAAAAGAAAAGCCAAAATACCACTGAGTTCACTTCCTGTTAGCCATTTTTACTGCTGGGCATGGGGCATCTCCTTAACTATGGTTTGTATATCCAGTGATATACAAAACAATGGAGAAAACATTTTTTTTTTTCCTTCACAAGTGATAGTCAATAAGAGATAGCTTCTGAGTTAGGAATGTAGGTACAAGTTCACTCCTTGATTCATCATTGGGACCCCATCTGGCTTAGACATGTTCAGGCCCTGTGAATGCTGCCAGTCTTTGGGGGGTCATATGTGCATCAGTACTACTGTGTCATGAGGGTTTTGTTTCATTCATGTCTTCCATTCCCAACGGCTCTTACAATCTTCCAACCTCCTCTTCCTTAAAGATTCTTGAGCCTAAGAAGAAAGAATTATGGACACATCTATTTAGGGTTGAGTGTTCCAAGATCCCTCACTCTCTGCATATTGTTCAGTTGTGGGTCACAGTATGTTTTCCCATCTAATGTAGTCAGAAGCTTCTCCAATGATGGCTGAGCAGGATACTGTCTATGAGTACAGCAGAATAGCATTAGGGCTCACTTTATTGCTACAATCTTTAGGTAGAAAAGCAGAATTTGGTTTCCTCCTAGGACTATGGCCTATCTAGCAAAGATTCTTGGCCATTTAAAAGTGGTGTCAGGCATGAGTTCCATCTCATGGAGTGGGCCTTAAATCCAAACAGATAGTGGTTGGTTACTTCCATAATTTTATACTACTAGTACACCAGTTCATCATGCAGGCGGATCACCTTTGTAGAAAGAAGGGACTGTAGCCCATTTAGCTTTCTCCTCTGATAGTGTGCATTGTACCTTTCAGAATCATCAACACTAGTCAGTAGGGATAAAGGCTCTAGAAAGGCACCAGCTCAACTTCTCTGTATTCCATGCCATATGTAGATATTCTTCTCAACAATGAGGCCAACAGTTTTTAAAGAGGAACCAATAGCCTTGACAATAGCCTAGGTTATTTGGGTTTTTTTCATGGGAGCCCTTTGACCCTGGGGGTTGGTTCATTTAGTAGCCAAAGATATCTAGTTGGGGTTTTGCTTTTCTTGTTATTTGGTGTTAAATTTGCACTTTTTTTATTTTAAAAGCTTCTAATTTATTAGGTTTCCATAAGACCTCACAATTGGCCCTCAGTTCTTTTCATTAATTAATTAATTTATTCACTTTACATCCAGGTATCATCCCTCTCCTTCTAGTCCCCCAGCTCCTCCCCTCATCCCCTTTCTCTTGTCCTCTGAGAAGGGGGCAACCCCTTTCCTCCATTATCACTCTACCCTGGCAAATCAAGTCACTTCAGGATTAGGCACATCTTCTCCCATTGAGAACAGACAAGGCAACCCAGTTAGGGGAACAGGATCCATAGTCATGTATCAGATTAAGGAACAGCCCTGCTTCAGTTGTTGAAGGACAAGCATGAAGACAAACCTGCAGAGGGAAGAGAGATTCCCACACTGGCAAGAGTGAGCAGCAGGTCTTGGCTGAAGCACAGGAAGTTCTTACATCAGGAAATTAGAAAAGGCTCAATAGGAGAAAACCTAACCCTTCCTCTAAGTCCAGTGGGCCTTGATGAGCTTTATTGTAGGAAGGCAGGGAGAAAGAGAGGAGAGAGAGAGAGAGAGAGAGAGAGAGAGAGAGAGAGAGAGAGAGAGAGAGAGAGAGAGGGAGAGAGGGAGAAGAGGAGAGGAGAGAGGTGAAGACAAAGAAAGATGAGAGAGGAGTAAGACAAGTGAGAGGTAAGAGAACAAAGGAATGAGAGAGCAAGGAGGGGGCCAAACAGCCACCTTTAAAGTGAGCTGCTATCTTTTCTGTTGCTAGGTAACTGGGAGGAGTTTAGCCTGAAGATCAGAAGCTTGGGACACTGCCTACATGACTTCTAGCCATGCTTCTCTTGTGGGGGCTGTTTGGGGAGGTAACATAGGCAGGAGCCAGATTTCCAGGAGCATGAGGGAACACCTACCGTGTCATGTAGGTGAATTATCACCATTCCCGGGTTCAGATCTTAGCTCGACTGGAGACTCGCCTGTCTATTCATAGCCCAATTCCCCACACATATCTGCTACATGTGCTGGAGGAGGGTATTAGGTTCAGCCCATGCTTGCTCTTTAGTTGGTGGTTCAGTCACTGGGAGCACTCAAGGGTCCAGGTTAGTTGACTCTGTTGATATTCCTGTGGAGTTTCTCTTAGTGTCCCTCAACCTTTCCACAAAACTCATGAGCTCCCTTCCGCTCCACTAGAGCCCCGAGGTACCTTGCCAGCGGAGTCTCTCCCAACACCCGCAAGGGCCCACACAGGATTCCCCACGGGATCCTAAGACCTCTGATGAGTGGAACACAGCCCCTGCCCCAATCCAATCGCGAGGAACCTGAGACTGTGGTAAATAGGGAAGCAGACTACCCGGGCCTGACCTGGGGCACAAGCCCCTTCTGCTCCACTCGAGTCCCGGGGTACCTTGCCAGCGGAGTCGCCCAACACCCACAAGGGCCCACACAGGATTCCACATGGGATCCTGAGACCTCTAGTGAGTGGAACACAACTCCTGCCAGGAGTCCGGTTCGAACACCAGATATCTGGGTACCTTCCCTGCAAGAAGAGAGCTTGCCTGCAGAGAATACTCTGCCCACTCAAACTAAGGAGAGAGCTACCCTCCCAGGTCTGCTTATAAAGGCTAACAGAGTCACCTGAAGAACAAGCTCTTAACAGAGAGAATTATAACAGGTAGCTTCAGTGATTACCAGATGGCAAAAGGCAAACGTAGAATCCTACTAACAGAAATCAAGACCACTCACCATCATCAGAACGCAGCACTCCCACCCCACCTAGTCCTGGGCACCCCAACACAACCGAAAATCTAGACCCAGATTTAAAAACATTTCTCATGATGATGATAGAGGACATCATGAAGGACTTTCATAAGTCACTTAAAGAATTACAGGAGAGCACTGCTAAAGAGTTACAGGCCCTTAAAGAAAAGCAGGAAAACACAACCAAACAGGGAGAAGTCCTTAAAGAAAAACAGGAAAACACATCCAAACAGGTGATGGAAATAAACAAAACCATACTAGAACTAAAAAGGGAAGTAGACACAATAAAGAAAACCCAAAGCGAGGCAACGCTGGAGATAGAAACCCTAGGAAAGAGATCTGGAACCATAGATGCGAGCATCAGCAACAGAATACAAGAAATGGAAGAGAGAATCTCAGGTGCAGAAGATTCCATAGAGAACATCGACACAACAGTCAAAGAAAATACAAAATGCAAAAGGATCCTAACTCAAAACATCCAGGAAATCCAGGACACAATGAGAAGACCAAACCTACGGATAATAGGAGTGGATGAGAATGAAGATTTTCAACTCAAAGGACCAGCAAACATCTTCAACAAAATTATTGAAGAAAACTTCCCAAACATAAAGAAAGAGATGCCCATGATCATACAAGAAGCCTACAGAACTCCAAATAGACTGTACCAGAAAAGAAATTCCTCCCGACACATAATAATCAGAACAACAAATGCACTAAATAAAGATAGAATATTAAAAGCAGTAATGGAGAAAGGTCAAGTAACATATAAAGGAAGGCCTATCAGGATTACATCAGACTTTTCACCAGAGACTATGAAAGCCAGAAGAGCCTGGACAGATGTTATACAGACACTAAGAGAACACAAATGCCAGCCCAGGCTAATATACCCGGCCAAACTCTCAATTACCATAGATGGAGAAACCAAAGTATTCCACGACAAATCCAAATTCACACAATATCTTTCCACGAATCCAGCCCTTCAAAGGATAACAGAAAAGAAGCAATACAAGGACGGAAATCACACCCTAGAACAAACAAGAAAGTAATCCCTCAACAAATCAAAAAGAAGACAACCACAAGAACAGAATGCCAACTCTAACAACAAAAATAATAGGATGCAACAATTACTTTTCCTTAATATCTCTTAATATCAATGGTCTCAACTCCCCAATAAAAAGACATAGACTAACAGACTTGCTACACAAACAGGACCCAACATTCTGCTGCTTACAGGAAACCCATCTCAGGGAAAAAGACAGAAACTACCTCAGAGTGAAAGGCTGGAAAACAATTTTCCAAGCAAATGGTCTGAAGAAACAGGCTGGAGTAGCCATTCTAATATCAGATAAAATTGACTTCCAACCCAAAGTTATCAAAAAAGACAAGGAGGGACACTTCATACTCATCAAAGGTAAAATCCTCCAAGAGGAACTCTCAGTTCTGAATATCTACGCTCCAAATGCAAGGGCAGCCACATTCACTAAAGAAACTTTAGTAAAGCTCAAAGCACACATTGCACCTCACACAATAATAGTGGGAGACTTCAAAACACCACTTTCATCAATGGACAGATCGTGGAAACAGAAACTAAACAGGGACACAGTGAAACTAACAGAAGTTATGAACTAAATGGATCTGACAGATATCTACAGAACATTTTGTCCTAAAACAAAAGGATATACCTTCTTCTCAGCACCTCACGGGACCTTCTCCAAAATTGACCATATAATTGGTCACAAAACAGGCCTCAACAGATACAAAAATATTGAAATTGTCCCATGTATCCTATCAGACCACCATGGCCTAAGACTGATCTTCAATAACAACATAAATAATGGAAAGCCAACATTCACGTGGAAACTGAACAACACTCTTCTCAATGATACCTTGGTCAAGGAAGGAGTAAAGAAAGAAATTAAAGACTTTTTAGAGTTTAATGAAAATGAAGCCACAACATACCCAAACCTTTGGGACACAATGAAAGCATTTCTAAGAGGGAAACTCATAGCTCTGAGTGCCTCCAGGAAGAAACGGGAGAGAGCACATACTAGCGGCTTGACAACACATCTAAAAGCTCTAGAAAAAAAGGAAGCAAATTCACCCAAGAGGAGTAGACGGCAGGAAATAAACAAACTCAGGGGTGAAATCAACCAAGTGGAAACAAGAAGAACTATTCAAAGAATTAACCAAACGAGGAGTTGGTTCTTTGAGAAAATCAACAAGATAGATAAACCCTTAGCTAGACTCTCTAGAGGGCACAGGGACAAAATCCTAATTAACAAAATCAGAAATGAAAAGGGAGACATAACAACAGATCCTGAAGAAATCCAAAGCACCATCAGATCCTTCTACAAAAGGCTATACTCAACAAAACTGGAAAACCTGGATGAAATGGACAAATTTCAGGACAGATACCAGGTACCAAAGTTGAATCAGGATCAAGTTGACCATCTAAACAGTCCCATATCTCCTAAAGAAATAGAAGCAGTTATTAATAGTCTCCCAGCCAAAAAAAAAGGCCAGGACCAGACGGGTTTAGTGCAGAGTTCTATCAGACCTTCAAAGAAGATCTAATTCCAGTTCTGCACAAACTATTTCACAAAATAGAAGTAGAAGGTACTCTACCCAACTTATTTTATGAAGGCACTATTACTCTGATACCTAAACCACAGAAAGATCCAACAAAGATAGAGAACTTCAGACCAATTTCTCTTATGAATATCGATGCAAAAATCCTCAATATAATTCTCGCTAACCGAATCCAAGAACACATTAAAGCAATCATTCATCCCGACCAAGTAGGTTTTATTCCAGGGATGCAGGGATGGTTTAATATACGAAAATGCATCAATGTAATCCATTATATAAACAAACTCAAAGACAAAAACCACATGATCATCTTGTTAGATGCAGAAAAAGCATTTGACAAGATCCAACACCCATTCATGATAAAAGTCTTGGAAAGATCAGGAATTCAAGGCCCATACCTAAACATGATAAAAGCAATCTACAGCAAACCAGTAGCCAACATCAAAGTAAATGGAGAGAAGCTGGAAGCAATCCCACTAAAATCAGGGACTAGACAAGGCTGCCCACTTTCTCCCTACCTTTTCAACATAGTACTTGAAGTATTAGCCAGAGCAATTCGACAACAAAAGGAGATCAAGGGGGATACAAATTGGAAAAGAGGAAGTCAAAATATCACTTTTTGCAGATGATATGTTAGTATATATAAGTGACCCTAAAAATTCCACCAGAGAACTCCTAAACCTGATAAACAGCTTCAATGAAGTAGCTGGATATAAAATTAACTCAAACAAGTCAATGGCCTTTCTCTACACAAAGAATAAACAGGCTGAGAAAGAAATTAGGGAAACAACACCCTTCTCAATAGTCACAAATAATATAAAATATCTCGGCATGACTCTAACTAAGGAAGTGAAAGATCTGTATGATAAAAACTTCAAGTCTCTGAAGAAAGAAATTAAAGAAGATCTCAGAAGATGGAAAGATCTCCCATGCTCATGGATTGGCAGGATCAACATTGTAAAAATGGCTATCTTGCCAAAAGCAATCTACAGATTCAATGCAATCCCCATCAAAATTCCAACTCAAGTGTTCAACGAATTAGAAGGAGCAATTTGCAAATTCCTCTGGAATAACAAAAAATCTAGGATAGCAAAAACTTTTCTCAAGGATAAAAGTACCTCTGGTGGAATCACCATGCCTGACCTAAAGCTTTACTACAGAGCAATTGTGATAAAAACTGCATGGTACTGGTATAGAGACAGACAAGTAGACCAATGGAACAGAATTGAAGACCCAGAAATGAACCCACACACCTATGGTCACTTGATCTTCGACAAGGGAGCTAAAACCATCCAGTGGAAGAAAGACAGCATTTTCAACAATTGGTGCTGGCACAACTGGTTGTTATCATGTAGAAGAATGCGAATCGATCCATACTTATCTCCTTGTACTAAGGTCAAATCTAAGTGGATCAAGGAACTTCACATAAAACCAGAGACACTGAAACTTATAGAGGAGAAAGTGGGGAAAAGCCTTGAAGATATTGGCACAGGGGAAAAATTCCTGAACAGAACAGCAATGACTTGTGCTGTAAGATCGAGAATTGACAAATGGGACCTAATGAAACTCCAAAGTTTCTGCAAGGCAAAAGACACCGTCAATAAGACAAAAAGACCACCAACAGATTGGGAAAGGATCTTTACCTATCCTAAATCAGATAGGGGACTAATATCCAACATATATAAAGAGCTCAAGAAGGTGGACTTCAGAAAATCAAATAACCCCATTAAAAAATGGGGCTCAGAACTGAACAAAGAATTCTCACCTGAGGAATACCGAATGGCAGAGAAGCACCTGAAAAAATGTTCAAAATCCTTAATCATCAGGGAAATGCAAATCAAAACAACCCTGAGATTCCACCTCACACCAGTCAGAATGGCTAAGATCAAAAATTCAGGTGACAGCAGATGCTGGCGTGGATGTGGAGAAAGAGGAACACTCCTCCATTGTTGGTGGGATTGCAGGCTTGTACAACCACTCTGGAAATCAGTCTGGCGGTTCCTCAGAAAATTGGACATAGTACTACCGGAGGATCCAGCAATACCTCTCCTGGGCATATATCCAGAAGATGCCCCAACTGGTAAGAAGGACACATGCTCCACTATGTTCATAGCAGCCTTATTTATAATAGCCAGAAGCTGGAAAGAACACAGATGCCCCTCAACAGAGGAATGGATACAGAAAATGTGGTACATCTACACAATGGAGTACTACTCAGCTATTAAAAAGAATGAATTTATGAAATTCCTAGCCAAATGGATGGACCTGGAGGGCATCATTCTGAGTGAGATAACACATTCACAAAGGAACTCACACAATATGTACTCACTGATAAGTGGATATTAGCCCAAATCCTAGGATACCCAAGATATACGATACAATTTCCTAAACACATGAAACTCAAGAAAAATGAAGACTGAAGTGTGGACACTATGCCCCTCCTTAGAAGTGGGAACAAAACACCCTTGGAAGGAGTTACAGAGACAAAGTTTGGAGCTGAGATGAAAGGATGGACCATGTAGAGACTGCCATATCCAGGGATCCACCCCATTATCAGCATCCAAACGCTGACACCATTGCATACACTAGCAAGATTTTATCGAAAGGACCCAGATGTAGCTGTCTCTTGTGAGACTAAGCCAGGGCCTAGCAAACACAGAAGTGGATGCTCACAGTCAGCTAATGGATGGATCACAGGGCTCCCAATGGAGGAGCTAGAGAAAGTACCCAAGGAGCTAAAGGGATCTGCAACCCTATAGGTGGGACAACATTATGAACTAACCAGTACCCCGGAGCTCTTGACTCTAGCTGCATATGTATCAAAAGATGGCCTAGTCGGCCATCACTGGAAAGAGAGGCCCATTGGACACGCAAACTTTATATGCCCCAGTACAGGGGAACGCCAGGGCCAAAAAGGGGCATTGGGTGCGTAGGGGAGTGGGGGTGGGTGGGTATGGGGGACTTTTTGTATAGCATTGGAAATGTAAATGAGCTAAATACCTAATAAAAAATGGAAAAGAAAAAAAATTAAAAAAGAAACTCATGAGCTCCATCTAATATTTGGCTGTAGCTCTCTGCATCTACTTTTATTGGCTGTTGGCTGAAACCTCTTAGAGAACAGCTATGCTAGGATCCTGTCTATAAGCATAACAGAACATCATTAATAGTGTCAGAAATTGGTCCTTTCCCATGGGATGGCTTTCAATTTGGTTAGCCCTTAGTTCTAGCTGTTCCTCCCTATATATCTTCCCTCTTTTTCCATCCCCCTACATTTAATCCTATATCCTGTCCATCAATAACTACATATTCAATATTCCCTTCCATAAGAGATCTCTTTCTTCCCCTAGTCCCTTATGTAATAGCTAATCTTTGTTTATACAGATGAAGTCTTTTCATTGAAAACTGAAAAGCTAATATTCATATATAAGTTAATATATACCATATTTGTACCCTGGACTCTAGTTTACCTCAGGATGACTTTTTCTAGATCCATTAATTTACCTGTGAATTTAATATTTTTTTAAACTGTTGAGTAATATTCCATTGTGTAAATGTACCACTTTTTTTAATGTATTCTTTCATTGACAGATATCTAAGTTCTTTCCAATTTCTGGCTATTATGAAGAAGAGCAATGAACATCGTTAAGCAATTATCTGTGCAATAGCATAAAACATACTTTGGGTATATGTCTTAACTGTATTTTTCTTTTGGCTTTCTGCCAGCAGGTCCATGTGAGTGGAGAGAACCCAGTCCAGTGAGTCTCGAGTCTCTCCGTGGCTAAGCTGGATGGTGAGTGTTGATGGCCCAAAACAAACACACCAGGCCAGGAATCTTGTCAGTCTTTTGTTTATACAGGATTGAGGAAGGACCTGGAGTTTTTGCTGAGGTGAGATGACAGAGGGTACTGGGAAGAGTGACAGAAGGTAGGGGGGGCGTTGGAGCTAAGAAATTAGCAGTAATTAAGAAAAGACCAGCATCATTGAGGTGACATGTTCTGGGATGAGTTTTCTGAGATCACAGAGGCTGTGTTCCAGAGATAGCCAAAGTTGTACCTTGTGCTGTGGCTGGACTTGGTAATGTATAAGAGTCACCTATGTGGTACTGGTTTTGAAGGCATGAAGGGATCATGCAGAGCAGCTGAGGCTCAGCACAGTGAGAGGTCATAGAAGGCCATTGGTGAAGATGCAGCATCAGCTGCAATTGATGTCCCAGGACAGAAGGGGTCATGCAAAGGAGTTGAGTCTTGGCACCATGAAGAGAGCCTATGAAAGGCTATTGTTGAAGCCAGTTACGCTGAAAGACAGCAGCGTTTTGGAGATGCCAGTACCATAAGATGACCACCAAGAACAGCAGCAGCAGTGGAGTACAGGCAGCTGGAGTCTAGAAGACAAGCCGTGTGCTACAAAAAATAGGGCTAGAGATGTGACCCAAGCCCTTGGAGTATCCCAGAAGATCGTGAGTGGTGCCTGGGATCCCATTGGAGAGTTGGAGTTTAATTTTTGCTTTTTACTGTGACTGTGCCCTGATATATTTTCCCTCTTGAGGAAAGAAGATATTTTATTGGAGTCCAAAGGTAAGAGATTTTGAATTTCTAAAAGACTTTGAATTTTAAAAGATATTGGATCTTTTAAAGATATTGAACTTTTAATATGTAAAGACTGTGGGACTTTTAAAATTATTAAGATCTTGGGGATGAACAAGAAACTAAGGTTTAAGGCTTACTACTTATGTGTTTGTGTGTCACGTTGACAAGGGGTCAATTCTACTGGCTAATTTTGTGTCAACTTGACACAGGCTGGAGTTATCACAGAAAAAGGAGCTTCAGTTGGTGAAATGCCTCCACCAGATCCAGCTGCAAGGCATTTTCACAATTAGTGATCAAGGTGGAGTTCCCCTTGTGGGTGGTGCCATCTGGTAGTCTTGGTTCTATAAGAGAGCAGGATGAGCAAGCCAGAGGAAGCAAGCCAGTAAAGAACATTCCTCATGGCTTCTGCATCAGCTCCTGCTTTCTGACCTGCTTGAGTTCCAGTCCTGACTTCCTTTGGTGGTGAGCAGCAGTGTGGAGGTATAAGCTGAATAAACCCTTTCCTCCCCAACTTGCTTCTTTGTCATGATGTTTATGACAAAGACAGAAGAGTGAGTGTCACCTTTTGGAGGTATGGCCTTGTTGGAATAGCTGTGATCTGGTTGGAATTGGTGTGGTTGGAGGTGGGTTTAGTACTCTCACCCTAGTGCCTGGAAGTCAGTCTTCCACTAGAAGCCTTTGGATGATGACATAGAACGCTCAACTCTGCCTGAACCATGCCTGCCTGGATACTTCCATGCTCCCACCTTGATGATAATGGACTGAACTTCTGAACATGTAAGACACCCCCAATTTAAATGTTTTTTTTATAAGACTTGCCTTGGTCACGGTATCTGTTCACAACAGTAAAACTCTTCAGTGTTCTTCAGGATTTGTATTTCATCTTTTGAGAATTTTCTTTTTAGATATGTACCCTATTTTCAATTGGTTATTTATTTTTTGATGTCCAGTTTTATTTTTATATATATGTTTTACATATCACCCCTCTATCAGATATACATTCAGTGAAAAAAATGTTTTCCCATTTTGAGCTCACCCACTATCACTGTGTGAGACTCAACATGTTATTTAAGATAAACTTTGGAATTACAATATTCTCTTGATGGACTTTCATTTAATGTATATATGTTTTTCTTCCCTATCTTTTTGGACAAGTTTTAGGTTGAAGTCTATATTTGCCTGATATTTAAATGACTGTACAAGCTTGTTTCTTGGGTCTATGTGCTTGGAATATATTTTTCATACTTTTACTCAGATATGATGTTTATCCTTAGAGGTATGGTGTGTTCCTTGGATGCAGCAGAAGGGTGGAGACATAACGTCCATTTGATTGTTCTTGTGTTTGTTCCAGTGGTATCCAGACGTCTGCATTTGGAATGATTGTCATTCAAGGTACTGATACCTGGCCTGAGATCATTGGGTACATTTTCCATTCCTTGGTTTCTGTTGCATCTCTAGATCTTGAGTGTGTAATAGCTGTAGGTTTCCTGTTAGGAACTACCCTATGTCCCTGTCAGGTGTGACCACTGGGGATCCTAGTCAGAGCTTGTTCTTAGGTCTTAGAAGTTCACACACAGAAATAAAGATGGGCTAGAAGGCATGGTTGAGAGGATCCACAGGAAGAATGAAAGGTAGTTTTGCCAAAAATGATTTGATTGCCTAGTCAACAAGGCCTGAGAATTTCCAGGAATAGAGTATCTTAAGTATTGTCAAGTAATCAAAGTGATAGAATAAAGAAGGCTAAGGAGAGGATCTTCTTAGTTCCTTGGGAATTGGAGGCAGAAAAAAAAGAGGTTGCAGAACGTGATCTACTACCAAGCTGGGGATAAAACTTGGGAACTAGGATTGGAGTGTGGGAAGAAGAATTAAAATCACTTACCTGTTATTGAAATTTTTAATTCTGATCTGGGGTTTCTATCCCACCTTGGACCATTTAGTTCCTGGAAAAACACACACACAACCTTATATTGGCAATAATCCATATCCAGCAGAAGAGCTAGGCAGATATCTACCCTCTATGTTATTAGAATCTACTCTCCTATTGATAACCCTGAGCTATTACTTACTATATGTGATCTGAGTTGTTCTTAACTACAATTGCCCAGCCATCAGGGCCATGTTTTCATGACTCAACTGAACCCATGGCATCTTCCTCCTCCACCTTCTACTTGACCTCTTGATTCTCCTCCCACCACAAGACCAGGAATCCTAAACCCCATCTCTATCTCTTGTGCCTAGCTATTGGCTGATGGCATCTTTAACAATTAGAAATAACTTGGGGGCGAGGTCACATATGACAGGTAGTCATTTATGTCTACCTGTGGGCTCCAGATCCTGGGGGCTGAACTTCCCATTACCATACTCAACAGTTACCTGATTTCCTAGCCAATGTGGCCAATGGATTTCCAGGGAGGGACTACCTCAGGTGAGATAACAATATGGGGTGTAGAAGAAAGGCTGGTTCTTTGGCAGAGCTGGGCAGTGGATTTCCAGAGAAAGAATGCCTTGGATGTTGGCAGTTAACACAAAGTGCAAAATCTTTATTTCCTTAGTGGTGCTTCAAATTTTCAAATAACTAATATTATAACTTAATTAAAAGTTCCTTCCTGTTCTCATCCCCACCTGCCCCGATTCCACCCACAAAATCTCTTCAATTTCCCCCATCCCAGGGAAAAACATGCACCCCCCTTGAGCTCTCTTTTTTACTTAGCATCTCTAGGTCTGTGGATTGTAACATGAGTATCCTTTACTTAATAGCTGATATCCACTTATAAATGGGTACATACCATGTTTGTCTTTCTGGGTCAGGGTTACCTTACTCAGGATGGGGTTTTTTCCTAGTTACATCCATTTGCTTGCAAATTTTATGTCATTTTTTAAAAACAGCTAATTGTCTGTTGTGTAAATGTACCATATTTTATTTCTCTATGCTTCTGTTGAGGGAAATCTAGTTTTTTCCCCAATTTTTAGCTATTATGAAAAAAGATGCTATGAACATAGTTGAGCAAGTGTCATGATAATGTAGGATTTGGGGTCCCTACTCAGGAGGACTCCTATTTAAAGAATTTAGCTTTGGAGGGCACTGATACTGGGATGTAAAGTGAATAAACAAATAAATAAATAAATAAATAAATAAATAAATAAATTTTGATTTAAATTTTAAAAGAATAAAGAAACTTTAAAAAACTTAGTTTTCAACTTTAAATACATTTGAGAGTAAGAGCACACTGAAACAAGAAAATAATTCTTATTTTCTTTCCATATAGATTTGAAATGTTTTGTGGCATTTAAATGTCTCAAATATTACTTATTTTAGATTTAGCTTTTTCAGTGTATTATGATCCCAAAATCAGGAGTTCAGACTATAAAAAGCTTTCACAGTTCATTCCACAGTCAGCCTCCACCTATGTCTACAGAACATTGGGAATCCAACTGAGGGACCATGATCTAAGTGGTATTGCCTCTGGGATTGCTGCTGACTCTCAGGAGGGATGAGGAGCCTCAGCCATCACTGGAAGCTGATGACAGTGACAGAAAACACACATAGACTTTCAAAGACATGCAACAAACAAAAGTCACCAAACATTTTGGAGAATATAGTCTAACTACGGACACTGAAATTACAAAAAGAAAACAAGCAGCTGAAAATTGGAACACACAGAGCAACTCCACTGTGAGTAATTCAGTAATATATTGTATTCAAAAAAGATGGTCTGGATGCAAACTGAATAAAATTAAAGAACAAAATAGTGAGTGGAAGGAGAAAATTGAGACTTTCCTCATCTTCAGCATTAAAGGGAAGAAGCATGCAGAGAAGGACATGAATGGACACCTTCATCAATCTTTCCATTTGGAAGTACAAGGGTGATCTGTTGTCTAGAGTTCAGTTGCCATCAACACAAAGACAAATGAAAGTATGGAACCACATATACAAAATTTTAAGTTTGCAAGGCAATACTATAAAAATGTAAATAGGTATAAATTTGTGATATTTCAAAACTAGGTACATGAGAGTTGGAAATAAATGCTAAATTAATTATGGTTGCTAATTTTGGGTAGAAAAAAAGACTCAAGGTTTAATTGACAACATCACTGTCTCTCTTTTTTTAGAGAATACACACCCTCTTAGAATCTAGAGTCAGTGGACAAATGATAAAGGTGTTTAACATATTATTCTAGCCTTATAAATGTATTGAAATTATTTCAAAAACTAAATTAGCTGTAATCAGTTTTAAATATTTAGCACAAAATTGCAAAAGACAAAAATCACACAGCCATTTGCTGGAAACATGAAGTTAGCCTAATTTCACCCTCTGCTGTTCTATATAGGATATAACTAAAAATTTCCAACAAAATTCAACAATGAGGACTCAAGGAAGTAGGCTACATACTCCCTTTCCTCCACTCCAGCTGAAAGCAGCCCTTGCATCAGAAGGAATATGAAAAATATCATACACACCCTTATCTGACAATTTTTCTGTGTGAAGTGTTCCTTCCAGATGAATTAGGTCCATGATTCTGAGGAAAAGCCTCATTTAATGATGACAAAACGGTCCCCAGTGTAGTTGCAAGAGGGAAAGCAAATTTTAAAAATGTATCAAAACTTATTTTGAAGAAAAAATTCATTTCAACTAACAACTGCTCCACTGTCTTTGTAAGGTGAACTCTATAATAGACATGGGGACTGACTGACTACTAGAGTGTACTTCATGCCAAAGTGATGATTTTGGGGAGATGTTGGCTGGACAGGAGGTAAAAAGAAAGTTCTATTTTTGGAAAAAATGTGAGAGATGATAAGTCTATGAAGAAAATTAATCATGTCAATATGATGAAAGTGGTCAGAAAAAATAACAATCTTTCTTTTATATTTGAATATATAAAAGATAATCTCTATCAAAACAAAACGAGGCAAAAAACAAACAAACAAACAAACAAACAAACAAACAATTCCATGTGCCAGTCATGAGAAATACTATGCATAAAATACTTCCAGGGCCAGCCCTCATCAGTTGATATAGCTGTTTTTTTAAAGGAACATGAAACTGGAAAACAGGTAAAAAATTTTGATTTGGGACTTGCAAAAGAATCTGACAAACCACATTGTATATCTAAGGTTTTGTAAAGAATTTCATTTTATGGGACAATGAGCATGGTTCAACAGGTAAAGGTGCTTGGCATCAAGGGTGAGGATTCAAGTTTGACCCCCAAGACCCACATAGGAGAAGAGAGAGAGAGGGAGGGAGGGAGAGAGAGAGAGAGAGAGAAAGAGAGAGAGAGAGAGAGAGAGAGAGAGAAGAGAGAAGAGAGAGAGAGAGAAGAGAGAGAAAACTTTTATAAGTTAACCAATGACCTTTACATAAATACTTTGACGTACTCTTGCTCCCTCCAAAAAATAGATAAATAAAACTGTAATTAATACCAAGTTATACAGTTTAGGATAGGAATGTGTAATTGGGATTCAAAGACAATATTCACCTGACAATATCCAGGCATTGAACTAGCCATATTTTTAAATTAGGTGTAAAATGTCCTCTCCCTCTTCCATTTTCTCCTTCTTCTCTCCCCCTTCACCTTCTGCTCCACCTTCCCTTTTATCTAGGTTCCCAAACTGACTATAAGTAAATAGCTGCAATTGTAAAAACCAAAGTCATATTTAGATGAACTGGATCCTATGCCTCTTCCAGATATTTTTAAGCATTTAGTCAATGCTCCTTCCTGGCCTTTGCTTCAGGTCCTTTCTCCAGAATCATGCCCTGGGTTCCTGCCCAGACTCCTGATCATGATGAACTGTAAGATGTGAATTGATATAAGCCCTCTCTCACTCCAAGTTGCCTTGGGCTATAGTGTTTTATCACAGCAATAGAAAGCAAAACTAGGACTCAAGGTATCTAAAACATCCCAACTAAGCCAGTTGGAATAATGGGTTGTAAGGGGTCAGGCTGTCTTAACCTCTGGGGATAGCTAAAAAAAAATTTAGAAGCTGTAATTTCAGAGCCTCCCTTTCCACAACACCAAGTGTGGGTATTTTAAAATAAAAGAGAAAAAAAAATGGGATGAAGAAATAGATCAGCAGTTAAGAACCCTGGCTACTCTTCCAGAAGACTAAGGCTCAGCACCCAGCACCCACATAGTAGCTGTCTGTAGCTCCAGTTCCAGAGGATAAGATACAGTATTCTGGACTCTATTAGCAGTGCACAAATGGTACAGACATTAATACAGGCAAACACATCACACACACACACACACACACACACACACACACACACACACACACACACACACACAAAAAAAAACTAAGTTGATTTGAAAAAAAGAAGATATACAGCACTGTTTGAAACACTCAAAGTCCATGCAGGTGTAAATACCAAAAACATGTCTTCTATATGCAGTGGAAAGAATGTAAATTTGTTTTATTAGATAATTAGTTCTTTTTACCACATTCCATCCCATGGAAGCAAAATTTGCTTTCAAAAGTAGTCACATATAAACCATAGAAACTGCACTACACACAGTCAGACACGATAATTCTTCAAAGGAGCTGGGTTAGACAGAAAAGCTACTTAGTAATACAGGTGCCACAGCTTCAGAATATACCAAGAGTAAACACACTGATCAGGGCCAGTTTTCAGAAAGTACTCAACAATCCCACAGCAAACACTAAATAGTTCAGCTACACAAAATTGTCCCTGAAATGCTTGGGAACTCAGACTGGTGGTTCAATGTGGAGGCCACCAGTATCGTCACTATAAAGCATCCTAAAGCACCTTTCCACAGAGGTAATGCAAGTTCCTGACCCTGGGAAGTATCGATGGACATCCATTTCTCTTCTGAGTTTGGGAAGAAAACAGGAGAAATGGGTAAAGAAAAAAAAATCTCCTATTTTATTTATTTCCCAAAAGTGAAATGCATTTCTAAGCATTGTTGCCCACAGTGCTGATACCTGGGTAGGACTTTACAGTATATTGAATAGACTATGTATGTCTCAAGTATTTATCTACAAATTAATAAATTAATAATTAAATGGGTTGAGAGTTTTACTCTAATTTGCTGTGTTTCAGCCTAAGCTAGTCAATGCTACATCACCTTATAGTTTTTGCCTAGCAGGAGGTAGGATTCCTGGGCTGTTAGCTATTGGCTGATGTGACTAGAGCTCTACTCTTCCACCTTAACAAAAACAGAAAGACTGTAACAATCTTTGTTTCTCTACATTGGAACAATGGATGTGATCAGTGGTTGAACAGAATGTCTTAGAAATAAATTTCTCTTCACTATGCAGTTAAGATTAGTATTATGTCTCCTGATCTCAGTACAGAGTCTGCTTGACCTCAGCCAAACTGAATTTGTCCTGACTGGCAAGCTCAATAGCTTCAAGACTCCCATATGCATCATGCCAAGGTCCTAATGTCACCTCTTCATTAAGAATGTCCTCAAAACTTGTTGATATGTGTTCGCAAATTCTGTTTCCGTGTTCGCTGCAGACGTAAAGCTGTTGTGAGCCAGTTGGCCCTCATGCACAATGGTGAAAGTCACAAACTCAGCTCTGACCTCCACACTCATGCCACAGAGAAAATGTGTTTAGTTATGATCATAGGGATTCACAGAGTGTATCTTTTTGGTTTTATTTCTAAATTGTTTGTAAATAAACATATTGCACTTAAGATTATTCTATTTAAACCTATAATCTGTGGAGTAGACATTATCAATACATTTTTTAAAAGAGTAATCATTTCAGTGCTGAAGAGATGATTCACTGGATGGTATTCACTGGATGGATGATATTTCTCATCCAGAGGACAGGAGTTCAGATCCAGAACCCAAGTTAGAGTCTCACAGTCACACATAACTCCAGCTCCAGAGTCTGACATGTGCTTTTGTCCTATGCAGGCACATAAACAAGCACATAATCAAAAAAATTAAAATGGAGATATAGTTTTTCAAGAATAGCAATGCCAAGCGTTATGTATTTGTGACTTTGTAATAACTATTAATGTAACTGATATCATCTTGTAAGCACTTTCAAAGGTAAGTTATAAAAATAATAACAATATAATTCATTTAAAAATTCAGATTTCACATGTTGAAAATGATTAACTCAGGTCTACTGAGATGATAAAATGGTTTCTACAAAAGCCTAACAACTAGAGTTTGATCCCGAGGATCCACATGGTAGAGTAACAGCATAGAATCCTAACTCCTTCAAGTGGTCTTCTGGTACACATACACACACACACACAAATAAGTAAAATCAAATTAATTCTAAAACAATAGTTAAAGAGTAACTTGTCCTTGTTACATATGCATATTTTCAGTTTTTAATGTTGCAAAGTCAATAAAAGTTCTTTGATATTTTTGAAGAAAAGGAATCAAAATCTGGCACTGGCTTTTGGGCAAGACATGGGACAAAAAAAAAATGTAAGAAATATAGGAGTAAAATATGTGGCAAGACCCAGAGACTGTCCTACCTGGGGATTCATCCCATATACAGTTACCAAACCCAGACATGATTGTGGATGCCAAGAAGTGCATGCTGAAAGGAGCCTGATATGGCTGTATTGTGAGAGGTCCTGCCAGAGCTGTACAAATACAGAGGCAGATATTAGTAGCCAACTATTAGACTGAGAGCGGGGTCCCTAATAGAGGAGTTTCAGAAGAGACTGAAGGAGTTGAAAAGATTTGCAACCCCATAGGAAGAACAACAATATCAACCAACCAGACCCCCCAGAACTCCCAGGGACTAAGCCATCAACAAAGGAGTACACATGACTCCAGCTGCATGTGAAACCGAGGGTGGCCTTCTCATGCATCAATGTAAGGGGAGGTCCTTGGTCCTATGAGGGCTCGATAGATGCTCCAGTGTAGGGGAATTGAGGGCAAGGAGGTGGGAGTGGGTGGGTGGGTGGAGGAACACCCTCACAGAAGCACGGGAGGGAGGATGCAATAGGGTGTTTCCAGGAGGGAGGGAAATCAGGAAAGGGAATAACATTTGAAATGTAAATAAAGAAAATAAAACAATTTTTAAAAAAATATGTGGCAAGACAGAAGCTTGAAAACCAGGACATAAAGGAAATTATATCACATGGAGTATCTTTTCCATAGCAGATGGAATCAAGCAGGGTTAACTTACCACTGGCTTCACAGGGGAAACTACTTTAAAACAAGTATCTCACATAGAGATTCTAGAAAGGAACTGGAAAATTGATAATAATAAAAAATAATAATATGAAAATTAGTAGATTATCTGAATAGGCATTGTTCAAAATATGATATATCAGTGATCCACACTATCAATGCAACTAATAGCCTTCACTGGAAGAAATCAAAACCACAATGACCTATAATGCTATCTCAAAATGGTTAGTATCAACAAAGAAACTTACCAAATATGGCAAAATGTACAGAAAAATTGGACCGTTATAAACAATAAGAACATAAGTCAGTACAACAGTCTGGAGGATTTTCAAAAACCTAAAAAATAGAAATACAATAGGAACCAGCTATCAACCTACTGCAACATATCCAAAGGAAATTAAATCTGTGAATCAAAGAGATACCTGTACTCATTCTTATGGTAGCTCTGCTTATAATCATTACGATAGAGAAACAATCCAGAATCAATTGACAGATAAGTAGATAAAACATAAATAATAGAATAATATTCTACCATAAAGAAACAGAATTGTATTATCTGTGACAATAATAGCTGGACCATATTATGTTAATCAAAATAAGACATGGGAAAAAAAGATGGCAGAAGAGAGTAGCATCTTGCAAAGAGAAGAGAACTAGAGATTCAGCAGCAGTGAATTTGAGAGCATGGCCATGGCAGACAAACAAACATGTTGAGGGAGGAGTGCATGGGGTTGTGGGCTGCAAATATAATTGCCATACCCAGGATACTGGTAGGGTAACTGGTGCCAAGAGCAGGGTGGTGTACAGCAACCTGAAACATGCATAGGTCCTGGCCCCAGACACACTGTCCAACTGTAAGATCACCCTGACTCTGAGCAATAACAGGATGTCTAAGGTGAAGAGTGGTTCATTTTCTTTACTAGGTTAAGTTTCCTAGAAAGACTTCTATAATCCATGCTGCCACCAGAAACCAGATTGATGTCCAGGATCCATGCACAGCCAGTGTTATGCATCTTTTGAAGTGGTATCAAGGAATGCAAACTCATTACTGAAAATGAGAGACATTAAAGGCTCCTCCCTGGCCCACCCTACCAAAACAGAAAAAGAAAAATGAAAACAGAAAAAAGGAAAAAGAAAAAAGGAAAAAGAAAAAAGAAAAAAGAAAAAAGAGAAAGATAGAAACAATTCAAACATGAAGCTCTTGAAGAGAATCCTTAAAAATAGTGATAAAGATGCTGAAGTATATAGTCCTTAACAGTTGACTGATGGCTTATGGTAGGGGTGAGGGGTACAGAGTAAATTGGGGAGCTGAGGAATGGATTGGGGACTGAGGGTGGGGAGAGTGGAGGGTAGTGGAGGAGCGGTGGGTGGTACTAAGTTCTCTTTAAGGAGATGACCACTGGTAGTTTGATCAATGAGTATATGAGTAACACAAATTGAATTTAGCGAGGTTTATTTGGGGGTGTGGGAACAAGGGAGGGAGACTGGGACTGGGAGGAATAAGAAACAAGTGTAATCAGGGTGTATTGTACGTGATCAGGGTATATTGTATGAAATTCCAAAGAATTAATAAAAACATTATGTTGCTAGGGACAAAAAGAGAAAGAAGCAAAGCATATAAAAATAAATACTCTATAATCTCATATGTGGAATCTTAAAAACATTAAACTCATGAATATGGAGACTACAATGAGGTCACTAAAAGCCAGGGACTGTAGGAAAAAGGGGAAGGTGTGAGTAGTTGTTTCCCAAGTAGTAGAACGCAGTTGGAGAGGGGAACTATGTTGCATTATTCTATATTCCCAAATCAGCAAATCAAAAGAGGAGGGAAAACAACTTACACTACCATAACAAAATAACAGGAACCAAACAACATTGCTAATGGATAATTTTCAACACCATTACTCTCAGTTCCCCCAATAAAAAAAAATACAGATGAACATGTTTGACTAGGAAACAAGATCTATACTGCTGCTGCCTCCAAGAAAAATAACTTATTGTCAAAGATAAATATTACCTCAGAGTAAAAGGATGGAAAAAGATAATCCAAGTATAAGAATGCAAGATATTAAAATAGTGTAGCCATTTTAATATCTAACAAGATAAACTTCAACCCAAAACTAATCAGAAGAGACAGGGAAAGACACTACATATTCATCAAAGGAAACATCCAGCAAGAAGCTATTGTAATTCAAAATGTTTGCACATCAAACAAGTTCATAAAAGAAGCATCAATACAGTTATATCATATATTGACTCTCATATGTTAGTAGTGGATGACAATATCCCACTCTCATCAACAGACAGATCATCCAGACAAAAACTAAACAGAAACAAAAATCTAGAGCTAGATGAAACTATAAATCAAATGAGCCTAGGATATATCTACAGAACATTACCATCCAAAGACAAAAGAATATACCTTCTCAGCACTTCATAGAACCATCTCCAAATGTGTTGGACCATATATTCAGACACAAAGTCAGCCTCAAGGGATACAAGAAAAATAAAATAACACCCTGCATCTTATCTGAAAGCACAGATTAAAGCTGTATATCAACAACCACAGATACAACAAAAAGCTTGCAAACTTATGGAAACTGAAAACTCCCTACTGAATGAAAATTGGGTCAAGACAGAAATTTAAAACTTTTTAGAATTGAATGGAAATGAATACACAACAACTCAAACTTATAGGACACAATGAAGGCAGTTCTAAGAGGCAAGTTCATAGTACTAAGTATCTGCATTCAAAAAAAAATCAGAGAAATCGTAGATTAAAAACCTAATGGCACACCTGAAAGCTCTAGAATAAAAAGAAGAAATAACACTCAAAAGCATTAGACAGCAAAAAATTGTTGGCGTTCAAACACAAGACAAATGGCCCAGTTACCTGTCTAACATATCATACCAACTGTTGGACTGAGCATGGGGTCCCCAATAGATGATTTAGAGAAAGAACTGAAGGGACTGAGGGGTTTATAGCCCCATAGGAAGAACAACATTATCAACCAACCAGACCCCCCAGAGTTCTCAGGGACGAAACTACCAACCAAAGAGTATACATGGAGGAACCCATGGCTCCAGCCACATATGTAGCAGAGGAGAGGCACTTGGCCCTGTGAAGGCCTCAGTTGTAGGGTAATTTCAGGGCAGGGAGGTAGCAGTGTGTGGGTCAGTATGGGAATACCTCATAGAACCAGGGGGAAGGGGGGCAAGGTAGGAGGTTTCCAGAAGGAAACAGGGAAAGGAGATAACCTTTAAAATGTAAATAGAGACTTCAGTTTTAATGTCCTTATGCAACTACTGAGTGTATGAATAAATGTGTGTCTGATTCTTGTGCCTTTCTTGGATTCTTTTCCTTCTGTTGGCTTTTCTTACCCAGCTTCAATAGCTGAAAATTTTATCTCACAGTGATAGTTTTTATTTTATCTCTCTCTCTCTATATATATATATCAGGGTTAGGGATATATATATATATTGTTTTGTTTGTTTTTCGAGACAGGGTGTCTCTGTGTAGCCCTGGCTGATCTGGAACTCACTTTGTAGACCAGGCTGGTCTAGAACGCAGAAATCTGCCTGCCTCTGCTTCTGCCTCCAAAGTCCTGGGAATAAAGGCATAAGCCAACACTTCCCGGCTTGTTTTATTTTAATATTATGGCTTAGAAGCCTATAATTTTCTAATGAGAGAGAGAAAGGGAATTTATCTTGATGGAAGCAGATCTGGAGGGAACTGGGAGGAGTAGAGGGAGGAGAACTGTAATCATGATAGAAAAGAATCTATTTTTCAATAAAGCAGAAAAAATCTCTGTAATTTCATCTTAATGTATAAGAATGGCAAAGTATAATGAAACAAGACCGCTCATGATGGTGCGGATGTAGGATAAGAGGAGCGCTCATCCATTCTGAGGAACAAAAACTCACCCAGTGACTTTGGAAATCAGTATGTGATTCCTCAGGAAGCACATGTGTGTCTTCTGTTTTTTCCTTGTTATTGCTTTTCCTCTGTTTACTTGTTTACTTTGTGTTATTCTGGTTTTTATGTTTTCTTATTGGCCTGTTTGTTTTCTAAAGACAGAGAGAAAGAAGGTAAGAAGTTGGATATATGGAGAGGTGGAGAATATCTAGGAGGAAATGAAGGAGGGGAAACCATAATCAGAATATACCATATGAAAATAAATATTTTCTATAAAAAAGTTTTGCTGGATAGAGTACTCTGGGTTGTCAGTCATTTCTTTGCAAAAATTGGAATACATCATTCTACATTCTAGCTTTTAGAGTTTCTGTTTAAACAATCTCATGGCTTTTAATATATATATGGCTTGGTGTTTTTATTGTGCAGCTTCATTATTTCTTCTTTGTTCCTTACATCTACTGTTTTAACTATAGCATGGTTTGAGTGGAGACTTTTTCCTTATCTTTTCTGCTTGATGACCTAAATGTCTCCTAGATCTGATGGCATTTCTTTCTCTACATTTTGAAAATTTTAAGCTATGATATTGTGTATAATTTGTGTATGTAGCCTAAACTGATTCTCTGCTACCCTCATGATTATAAAATTTTAAGCTTTGTGTCCCACAGATCCCAATTGTGCTGTTCATACTTTCTTATTATTTTAAAAATTCATAATGAATTGACTTTCTTCCTTTTTTTCCATTTTTTATTAGGTATGTAGCTCATGTACATTTCCAATGCTATACCAAAAGTCCCCCATACCCACCCACCCCCACTCCCCTACCCACCCACTCCTCCTTTTTGGCCCTGGCTTTCCCCTGTACTGGGACATATAAAGTTTGCGTGTCCAATGGGCCTCTCTTTCCAGTGATGGCCAACTAGGCCATCTTTTGATACATATGCAGCTAGAGACAAGAGCTCCGGGGTACTGGTTAGTTCATAATGTTGTTCCACCTATAGGGTTGCAGATCCCTTTAGCTCCTTGGGTACTTTCTCTAGCTCCTCCATTGGGAGCCCTGTGATCCATCCATTAGCTGACTGTGAGCATCCACTTCTGTGTTTGCTAGGCCCTGGCTTAGTCTCACAAGAGACAGCTACATCTGGGTCCTTTCGATAAAATCTTGCTAGTGTATGCAATGGTGTCAGCGTTTGGATGCTGATTATGGGGTGGATCCCTGGATATGGCAGTCTCTACATGGTCCATCCTTTCATCTCAGCTCCAAACTTTGTCTCTGTAACTCCTTCCAAGGGTGTTTTGTTCCCACTTCTAAGGAGGGGCATAGTGTCCACACTTCAGTCTTCATTTTTCTTGAGTTTCATGTGTTTAGGAAATTGTATCGTATATCTTGGGTATCCTAGGATTTGGGCTAATATCCACTTATCAGTGAGTACATATTGTGTGAGTTCCTTTGTGAATGTGTTATCTCACTCAGAATGATGCCCTCCAGGTCCATCCATTTGGCTAGGAATTTCATAAATTCATTCTTTTTAATAGCTGAGTAGTACTCCATTGTGTAGATGTACCACATTTTCTGTATCCATTCCTCTGTTGAGGGGCATCTGTGTTCTTTCCAGCTTCTGGCTATTATAAATAAGGCTGCTATGAACATAGTGGAGCATGTGTCCTTCTTACCAGTTGGGGCATCTTCTGGATATATGCCCAGGAGAGGTATTGCTGGATCCTCCGGTAGTACTATGTCCAATTTTCTGAGGAACCGCCAGACTGATTTCCAGAGTGGTTGTACAAGCCTGCAATCCCACCAACAATGGAGGAGTGTTCCTCTTTCTCCACATCCTCGCCAGCATCTGCTGTCACCTGAATTTTTGATCTTAGCCATTCTGACTGGTGTGAGGTGGAATCTCAGGGTTGTTTTGATTTGCATTTCCCTGATGATTAAGGATTTTGAACATTTTTTCAGGTGCTTCTCTGCCATTCGGTATTCCTCAGGTGAGAATTCTTTGTTCAGTTCTGAGCCCCATGTTTTAATGGGGTTATTTGATTTTCTGAAGTCCACCTTCTTGAGCTCTTTATATATGTTGGATATTAGTCCCCTATCTGATTTAGGATAGGTAAAGATCCTTTCCCAATCTGTTGGTGGTCTTTTTGTCTTATTGACGGTGTCTTTTGCCTTGCAGAAACTTTGGAGTTTCATTAGGTCCCATTTGTCAATTCTCGATCTTACAGCACAAGTCATTGCTGTTCTGTTCAGGAATTTTTCCCCTGTGCCAATATCTTCAAGGCTTTTCCCCACTTTCTCCTCTATAAGTTTCAGTGTCTCTGGTTTTATGTGAAGTTCCTTGATCCACTTAGATTTGACCTTAGTACAAGGAGATAAGTATGGATCGATTCGCATTCTTCTACATGATAACAACCAGTTGTGCCAGCACCAATTGTTGAAAATGCTGTCTTTCTTCCACTGGATGGTTTTAGCTCCCTTGTCGAAGATCAAGTGACCATAGGTGTGTGGGTTCATTTCTGGGTCTTCAATTCTGTTCCATTGGTCTACTTGTCTGTCTCTATACCAGTACCATGCAGTTTTTATCACAATTGCTCTGTAGTAAAGCTTTAGGTCAGGCATGGTGATTCCACCAGAGGTACTTTTATCCTTGAGAAAAGTTTTTGCTATCCTAGATTTTTTGTTATTCCAGAGGAATTTGCAAATTGCTCCTTCTAATTCGTTGAACACTTGAGTTGGAATTTTGATGGGGATTGCATTGAATCTGTAGATTGCTTTTGGCAAGATAGCCATTTTTACAATGTTGATCCTGCCAATCCATGAGCATGGGAGATCTTTCCATCTTCTGAGATCTTCTTTAATTTCTTTCTTCAGAGACTTGAAGTTTTTATCATACAGATCTTTCACTTCCTTAGTTAGAGTCATGCCGAGATATTTTATATTATTTGTGACTATTGAGAAGGGTGTTGTTTCCCTAATTTCTTTCTCAGCCTGTTTATTCTTTGTGTAGAGAAAGGCCATTGACTTGTTTGAGTTAATTTTATATCCAGCTACTTCATTGAAGCTGTTTATCAGGTTTAGGAGTTCTCTGGTGGAATTTTTAGGGTCACTTATATATACTAACATATCATCTGCAAAAAGTGATATTTTGACTTCCTCTTTTCCAATTTGTATCCCCCTTGATCTCCTTTTGTTGTCGAATTGCTCTGGCTAATACTTCAAGTACTATGTTGAAAAGGTAGGGAGAAAGTGGGCAGCCTTGTCTAGTCCCTGATTTTAGTGGGATTGCTTCCAGCTTCTCTCCATTTACTTTGATGTTGGCTACTGGTTTGCTGTAGATTGCTTTTATCATGTTTAGGTATGGGCCTTGAATTCCTGATCTTTCCAAGACTTTTATCATGAATGGGTGTTGGATCTTGTCAAATGCTTTTTCTGCATCTAACAAGATGATCATGTGGTTTTTGTCTTTGAGTTTGTTTATATAATGGATTACATTGATGCATTTTCGTATATTAAACCATCCCTGCATCCCTGGAATAAAACCTACTTGGTCGGGATGAATGATTGCTTTAATGTGTTCTTGGATTCGGTTAGCGAGAATTATATTGAGGATTTTTGCATCGATATTCATAAGAGAAATTGGTCTGAAGTTCTCTATCTTTGTTGGATCTTTCTGTGGTTTAGGTATCAGAGTAATAGTGCCTTCATAAAATAAGTTGGGTAGAGTACCTTCTACTTCTATTTTGTGAAATAGTTTGTGCAGAACTGGAATTAGATCTTCTTTGAAGGTCTGATAGAACTCTGCACTAAACCCGTCTGGTCCTGGCCTTTTTTTTTTGGCTGGGAGACTATTAATAACTGCTTCTATTTCTTTAGGAGATATGGGACTGTTTAGATGGTCAACTTGATCCTGATTCAACTTTGGTACCTGGTATCTGTCCTGAAATTTGTCCATTTCATCCAGGTTTTCCAGTTTTGTTGAGTATAGCCTTTTGTAGAAGGATCTGATGGTGCTTTGGATTTCTTCAGGATCTGTTGTTATGTCTCCCTTTTCATTTCTGATTTTGTTAATTAGGATTTTGTCCCTGTGCCCTCTAGAGAGTCTTGCTAAGGGTTTATCTATCTTGTTGATTTTCTCAAAGAACCAACTCCTCGTTTGGTTAATTCTTTGAATAGTTCTTCTTGTTTCCACTTGGTTGATTTCACCCCTGAGTTTGATTATTTCCTGCCGTCTACTCCTCTTGGGTGAATTTGCTTCCTTTTTTTCTAGAGCTTTTAGATGTGTTGTCAAGCTGCTAGTATGTGCTCTCTCCCGTTTCTTCCTGGAGGCACTCAGAGCTATGAGTTTCCCTCTTAGAAATGCTTTCATTGTGTCCCAAAGGTTTGGGTACGTTGTGGCTTCATTTTCATTAAACTCTAAAAAGTCTTTAATTTCTTTCTTTACTCCTTCCTTGACCAAGGTATCATTGAGAAGAGTGTTGTTCAGTTTCCACGTGAATGTTGGCTTTCCATTATTTATGTTGTTATTGAAGATCAGTCTTAGGCCATGGTGGTCTGATAGGATACATGGGACAATTTCAATATTTTTGTATCTGTTGAGGCCTGTTTTGTGACCAGTTATATGGTCAATATTGGAGAAGGTCCCGTGAGGTGCTGAGAAAAAGGTATATCCTTTTGTTTTAGGATAATGTAAAGGGCTGCAATCTACGTGCCGCCACTAGATGGTGCTAAACCTCATTGTGCGCAGCTGCGTGAGCACAGCCAGCCAAAGTCACCAGTCCATCTCCGAGGCTTTTGCCCAACCCCTGGGGGCTTTAACCTATCCCCAGGGTGCATGAGGATCATGGGTGTTGCTACCAGTCCTAGTTTAGACACGTCACCAAAAGTATTTAAGCCACACACTTTCTGAGCTTTCTTTGTCTACCTCAATATGATATAGAAGTAAAAGTTAACCGTGGAAGAATCTGGTGTGTCCTGTGTTTATTTCCCGCGGGACGGGGATAAGCTCGGGATACTTGGTGCTAGAAACCCGGGAAAAAACGCCTTAACAACGCCGGCACCAGAGGAGACCCTCCGACCAACCGGAGCAGGTTCAGAACCACGGTGGATTTTGGAATTCCGAGAGCATGCTGAATCCTTGTAAGTAACTCTGATCCTTCTTAATCCCTCCCCTTAACTGGAAGGTGGCACTAAAAGCCTTTTGTTCTCATGCTGGCTGTGTTAACCCTATTTCTCCCGGTTTGATCCTGCACTCACCAGAAGTGGCGCTGAAAGAAAAAGTTTTGAATGCTGTGAAGCAGGATCAGACGGACGTATATAAGCCGCAGTGCTCGTCTCATATTTAAGCCTCTCGTAGATAAGGGAGCAGTATGGGAAATTCACATTCTGTAACTACAGCTCTACACTCTGTTTTAAAACAGCGAGAGATAAAAGTTTCTACAAGAACCTTAGAAACGTTCATTAAGGAAATAGAACGTATATCACCTTGGTACGCGTGTTCAGGGTCGTTAACTCTTTCCTCTTGGGAGAAATTAAGGGAAGACTTAGCTAAGGAACAACAGAATGGGAAATTAAAGGCAGGGACCATGCCATTATGGAAACTGGTGAGATCGTGCCTGGAGGATGAGAGATGCCGTCCAGCAATAATAACAGGGCAGGCAATATTAGAAGAAGCACAGGACAGCATGGCAGAAACGGAATGGTGTGAAAGGTTAGGAGCTCCAAAAAAGGAAAATGTGCACAAAGTAAAAAGCCCTTCCAGAGACCTTGAGTCAGAGGAAGTGAAAAATTTGAGGATAAGTCCTCAGGGAGAGAAAAAGGAAAAGGAGAAAGTTCAGAAAAGGAAAAGCCTTTATCCGGTAAAGGAACTAGAGGCTTTGAAGCTTGATAGTTTAAAAGCAGATGAGCTTAGCTCCTCTGAGGAAGAGGAGTCACATTATGAGGCAGCTCATTATAAAAAAGAAAGATACCATCCAGAGGAAAGGCGAGTGAAGAAGTCAGAGAAAATTAAAAGTTACTAGAGACACAGAGCAGGCCACCTCTAGGCCTTCTAGTCTCAATACACCTCCACCTTATGTGGAGAAATTTTATTCTGATTCTTTTCTTTCAAAGGAGGAAAAGAAAAAATTATATCAGGCATTTCCTGTCTTTGAAGCTGCAGATGGAGGGCGAGTACACGCCCCCGTGGAGTATACTCAGATAAAAGAACTTGCTGAGTCGGTTCGCAATTATGGAGTTAGTGCCAACTTCACTATCTCCCAAATTGAAAGATTTGCTACTTTAGCCATGACCCCTGGAGACTGGCAGACAACAGTGAAGGCTGCACTCCCTAATATGGGGCAATATATGGAGTGGAAAGCGTTGTGGCATGATGCTTCTCAGACACAGGCCAAAGTCAATGCCACTGCTGAAGGCAATCAGAGAAATTGGACATTTGAATTATTAACAGGACAAGGGCAATATGCTAATAATCAGACGAATTATGATTGGGGAGCATACAATCAAATCTCCACTGCTGCCATTAAGGCGTGGAAGGCACTTTCCAAAAAGGGAGAGTCTGGAAGATACTTGACAAAAATTATACAAAATCCTCAGGAGTCATTCTCAGACTTTGTAGCTAGAATGACAGAGGCAGCAGGCAGAATTTTTGGAGACTCTGAACAGGCAATGCCTTTAGTGGAACAGTTGATTTATGAGCAAGCCACTCAAGAATGCAGAGCAGCAATTACACCTAGAAAGAGCAAAGGACTGCAAGATTGGTTAAGGGTATGCCGTGAGCTTGGAGGCCCCTTATCTAATGCAGGGTTAGCGGCTGCCATCCTGCAAGGCCAAAGGCGTTCAGATACAAATAGTAATAACAGGGTCTGCTATAACTGTGGCAAACCAGGGCATATGAGAAGAGACTGCCAGGCACTCGTAAAAGGGAAAGTGCTAGGGCTATGTACCAGGTGTGGAAAAGGCTATCATCGAGCCAGTGAGTGTCGTTCAATTAAAGACGTCAGAGGCAGATTTATTCAGTCTGGACCTCAGGCAGAAAGAAGTGAAGACAATTCAAAAAACGAGTTTCTGGGCCCCAGGTCCCAGGGCCCCAAAACATATGGGATCCCAGCTCACAACAGGCAGACACTACAGTCCACAGAGCTGCAGAAGTCTCAGCAAGAGTGGATCTCTGTGCCATCACTCGATTCATGCTGACACCCTCAATGGGGATGCAGCCCATTCCCACTGACTTCAAAGGGCCTCTGCCATCCAGAAGTGTTGGCCTAATACTGGGCCAGGCCTCCTTGGCTTTACAAGGCCTCATTATCCACCCTGGAGTCATAAATCAAGACTATGAGGGGGAACTTCAAGTTCTTTGTTCCTGTCCTCAAGGTGTTTTTTCTATAGCACAAGGAGATAAAATAGCTCAGCTAATAATTTTGCCAAGCCTACATGGCTACTCCCCCTCCCCTGGTGTCCTTCAAGCTGCTAGAGAAATTGGCTCTGCTGAAAATGATTCTGCTTACTTAATAATGCCTCTTGATTCCAGGCCAACTTTAGAGTTAGTTATAGAAGGGAAACACTTCAAAGGGATTCTAGATACAGGAGCAGATAAAAGTATCATCTCTTCCCACTGGTGGCCAAAATCTTGGCCCGTTACTCAGTCATCACATTCTTTGCAAGGGTTAGGCTATCAGTCTTGCCCCACTATCAGCTCTCGCACTCTGAGCTGGCAAGCACCTGAAGGTCAAACGGGAAGGTTTACTCCCCATGTCTTACCACTCCCAGTTAATCTTTGGGGGAGAGACATTTTACAGGCACTAGGAATAACCTTGACTAATGAGTACTCACCACAAGCTGTTCAAATGATGAAGAAAATGGGCTATAAAGAGGGAAAGGGATTAGGGAAAAGAGAGCAGGGTAGACTTGAACCTATTCCTCAAGAGGGTAATAAAGGAAGACAAGGCTTGGGTTTTTTCTAGAATCAGCTGTTGAGGGTTCCATGCCCATACCTTGGATTACAGAGGAGAATGTATGGGTTCCTCAATGGCCTCTATCCTCTGAAAAATTAGAAGCAGCCACAAAACTGGTCTCTGAACAGCTACGCTTAGGTCATTTAGAACCCTCTACCTCACCCTGGAATACACCTATTTTTGTAATTAAGAAAAAATCTGGCAAATGGCGTTTATTACATGATCTTAGAGCAATTAATGCACAAATGCGCCTGTTTGGATCAGTTCAGCGAGGGCTCCCATTGCTCTCCGCCCTACCTAAAAATTGGGAAATTATAATTATAGATATTAAAGATTGTTTTTTCTCTATACCTTTATGTCCTCAAGATAGGCAAAGATTTGCATTTACCATCCCAGCCATTAATCACTTAGAGCCTGATCATAGGTACCAATGGAAGGTCTTGCCTCAGGGGATGGCAAATAGCCCCACTATGTGTCAGCTGTATGTGCAATTGGCACTTAAGTCAGTTAAAAATCATTTTCCATCGATTCTTCTGATAAATTATATGGATGACATACTGATATGTCACAGAGATTTACAGTTATTACAAGAAGCATATCCTATATTAATAAAAACGTTAGGGAAATGGGGACTGCAGGTAGCCACTGAAAAGGTACAAGTTGCTCAAATAGGAGCCTTCTTAGGGTCACTCATTTATCCTGACAAAATTGTTCCTCAAAGATTAGAGATTCGCAGAGATCATTTACACACCTTAAATGATTTTCAAAAATTATTAGGAGATATAAATTGGCTGAGACCATTTTTAAAGATTTCCTCTGCTGAGTTAAAACCTTTATTTGACATTTTGGAAGGAGAGTCTCATATCTCCTCCCCTAGAGCCCTTACTCCTGCTGCAAATCAGGCCTTGCAGACAGTAGAAAAAGCTTTGCAAAAGGCTCAATTACAACGCATTGATGAGTCACAACCTTTTGATTTGTGTGTCTTTAAGACAGCCCAGTTGCCAACCGCAGTCTTGTGGCAAAATGGACCTTTATTATGGGTTCATCCAAATGCATCTCCTGCTAAAATAATAGATTGGTATCCTAATGCAGTTGCACAACTTGCACTTCGAGGAATAAAAGCAGCTATTACTTATTTTGGACAAGATCCTAAAATCCTAATTGTACCTTATACTGCTGCACAGGTTCAAACCTTGGCAGCTACATCTGATGATTGGGCAGTTTTAGTCACCTCCTTTTCAGGACGGATTGACAACCATTATCCTAAACATCCGATTTTACAGTTTGCTCTGAATCAGGCTATAGTGTTTCCACAAGTAACAGCTAAAGACCCACTTACAGATGGGATTGTGGTGTACACTGATGGATCAAAAACTGGTATAGGTGCTTATGTGGTTAATAATGAAATAGTAACTAAGCAATATAATGAGACTTCACCTCAAGTTGTGGAATGTTTAGTAGTACTAGAGGTTCTTAAGGCATTCCCAAGACCGCTTAACATTGTATCAGATTCCTCCTATGTAGTAAATGCAGTTAACATTCTTGAAACAGCTGGGGTAATAAAACCCTCCAGCAGAGTTGCCAATATTTTTCGACAAATACAGTTTGTTTTATTAAATAGAAAATTCCCTGTTTATATTACTCATGTTAGGGCACACTCAGGCCTCCCTGGTCCTATGTCTCTGGGAAATAATTTAGCAGACAAAGCCACTAAGGTTATAGCTGTTGCTCTGTCTTCCCAGGTAAAAGCAGCAAAAGAATTTCATAAGCGCTTTCATGTGACAGCTGAGACTTTACGTCGCCGCTTTGCATTAACTAGAAAAGAAGCTAGAGAGATTGTTACTCAATGTCACAATTGTTGTGAATTTTTACCTGTCCCTCATGTGGGGATAAACCCTCGTGGCGTCAGGCCATTACAGGTCTGGCAAATGGATGTCACGCATTTTTCCTCCTTTGGGAGAAATCAATATTTACATGTTTCTATTGACACCTGCTCTGGTGTAATGTTTGCCACACCTTTAACAGGTGAAAAAGCCTCTCATGTTATACAACATTGTCTCGAGGCATGGAGTGCTTGGGGAAAACCCAAACTCCTTAAGACAGACAATGGACCAGCTTACACCTCTCAAAAATTTCAACAGTTCTGTCGCCAGATGGAAGTAACTCATCTGACTGGTCTTCCGTATAATCCTCAAGGGCAGGGCATTGTAGAACGTGCCCATCGCACCCTCAAGTCCTACCTTATTAAACAAAAGGGGGGAATCCAGGAAGTTCTACCCACAGTGCCAAGAGTAGCTGTTTCTATGGCACTCTTCACTCTTAATTTTTTAAACCTTGATGCTCAAGGCCATACTGCGGCTGAACGTCACTGTTCAGAGCCTGACAGGCCAAAAGAGATGGTAAAATGGAAAGATGTTTTGACTGGTCTCTGGAAAGGCCCGGATCCTATATTAATAAGATCCAGGGGAGCTGTGTGTGTTTTCCCACAGGAAGAAGACAACCCATTCTGGCTGCCGGAACGACTGACACGGAGAATTCCGACACCTGAAGATGACTCCCAGATGGATCCCTTGGAAACTACCTCTAATCCTCATGCTACCTCTGTGGATTTGGGTTCCTAGTATATTTGGAGAGTATAGATGGGCAATTCTGTCTGCTTTCCCTAAGCCCATGCCTGTACGTCATAATACAGCTGTTTTTCCCAAGTTTTTTACGACCAATAAAACTTTAGGCCTGCCATACCTACCATTTGACCCTATCTGGGCACCATTGGGAGAAAAACGCTCTTTAAGGGAACGAGGTTCTCTCTGTTTCCAAATTTATGAATTAGGAAATTGTATCAGACTCACCAGCCAAGCTTTGGGAATGTTTTTTAAGTATCGAGGAGGCGTGGTGAAAATAACCCAAGACACTTCCAACAGAGATATAACCCTTACAAATCGGACCTTCTGGCATGAGACAACTTGGGTTAATGGTACATTTCTACCACCTAACTTTTCAGATAAAGAACGTCCCAATCAACCAAAAATGGCTCCTCATTGTAGCTTGGAAGATGAAGGGCTGATCCTGCCTTGGTCTGATTGTCAATCCTCTGTCACTCGTTGGGCAGATCAGAGTAAAACTTTTTCCTTTTCTCCCAACATGATAGATGACCCAGAGCAGAAATATGTTATGAAAAAGGGACTTTTCATACAGGACTTTAGAATGCATCCTTTTCATAAATGGGTACTTTGTGGGATTAATGGTAGCTGTACAGATCTTAATCCCTTGGTTTTCCTCCAAGGAGGAGCTGCTGGAAAAGCGATTTTTAATGGTAGTTCAAAATTTGCTCAGTTTCATCAAGTTCTGTTACCTGATAGAACCATTTATCAAAATTCTACTACTGAAATCACTGGATTTAATAAGACATTGATAAAGCAGACTAATTATTTACCTACTCCAGTTTGTGTGTACACCCCTTTCTTGTTTATTCTTTCTAATGGTTCCTTTGAATCCTGTACTAATGAAACCTGCTGGATGTCACAATGCTGGAGCCTTAAGTGGGCCAGCCGTGCAATGCTTGCCAAGATTCCGCGATGGGTTCCTGTCCCTGTGGAGATCCCTTCCACCATAACCTTACACAGGCAAAAGCGAGACTTTGGTATCACTGCAGCCGTTGTGGTGGCAATGGCTGCCAGTGCGGCGGCAGCTACAGCTGCTGGAATTGCTATGGCAACATCAGTCCAGTCAAGTACAACTGTCGAGCAGTTGTCCTCCTCTGTAGCAGAAGCCATCGATCAACATTCAGTGCTCAGTGCCCAATTAAAAGGTGGGCTAATGATAGTGAACCAGCGCATTGACCTGGTGGAGGAAAGACTGGAAATTCTGCTCCAATTGGCTCAGCTTGGCTGTGATAAGAAATCAGGAGCCTTATGTATTACTAGTGTCCAATATGAAAATTGGACACATGCAGCTAATCTATCTAAAGAATTGTCTTTGTTTCTTACAGGAAACTGGTCTGAAGGATTTGACGAAAAGCTTGAGGCGTTACGTACAGCAGTGATGACGATTAATTCTACGCGCGTGGACCCATCATTAATCGATGGAATCAAAGGACTTTCTTCCTGGATGTCCTCTGCATTCTCACATTTTAAAGAGTGGGTGGGAGTGGGCCTGTTTGGTGCAACCCTGTGTTGTGGACTAGTGTTTCTTCTATGGCTGGTATGCAAACTCAGATCTCAACAGAAACGTGACAAGGTGGTAATTGCTCAAGCACTTGCTGCCATAGAGCAAGGCACCTCCCCTGAAATTTGGCTATCTATTCTCAAGAATTAGTTGGCATTTGAGTTCTCTGTCTTTGCATCCCACAAAATTGTGGATACATTGCATTGAGATGAGAGAAACTCAACGATCATTGATCAGTCCGTGCACATTGCTGAGGTTTCCTCATTGCATGTGATAAGGTGATCATGATTTCTCCACTAATTCATTTTTGGCTGGCCTCTTTTGTAGAGTTCACCCTAGGCCATTTAGCAGTTATAGTCACACAGCACTGTGGTATCCAAAGACGGGCAACTTTCCTCATGCACAGACCAACCTAAGACAATGGGGCCCGGTGGTGATAGGGTTACCCGATAACGGGTAAGGCTGTGACATTGGAGGAACGACCTAAAACAGGGGCCACAGCAGATGGACGTAACTACATAGGCCTAGACCAGCCTCATTTTAATAAATTATAGAGGGGGAGATGTAAAGGGCTGCAATCTACGTGCCGCCACTAGATGGTGCTAAACCTCATTGTGCGCAGCTGTGTGAGCACAGCCAGCCAAAGTCACCAGTCCATCTCCGAGGCTTTTGCCCAACCCCTGGGGGCTTTAACCTATCCCCAGGGTGCATGAGGATCATGGGTGTTGCTACCAGTCCTAGTTTAGACACGTCACCAAAAGTATTTAAGCCACACACTTTCTGAGCTTTCTTTGTCTACCTCAATATGATATAGAAGTAAAAGTTAACCGTGGAAGAATCTGGTGTGTCCTGTGTTTATTTCCCGCGGGACGGGGATAAGCTCGGGATAGGATAAAATGTTCTGTAGATATCTGTCAGGTCCATTTGTTTCATAACTTCTGTTAGTTTCACTGTGTCCCTGTTTAGTTTCTGTTTCCACGATCTGTCCATTGATGAAAGTGGTGTTTTGAAATCTCCCACTATTATTGTGTGAGGTGCAATGTGTGCTTTGAGCTTTACTAAAGTTTCTTTAGTGAATGTGGCTGCCCTTGCATTTGGAGCATAGATACTCAGAATTGAGAGTTCCTCTTGGAGGATTTTACCTTTGATGAGTATGAAGTGTCCCTCCTTGTCTTTTTTGATAACTTTGGATTGGAAGTCGATTTTATCCGATATTAGAATGGCTACTCCAGCCTGTTTCTTCAGACCATTTGCTTGGAAAATTGTTTTCCAGCCTTTCACTCTGAGGTAGTGTCTGTCTTTTTCCCCGAGATGGGTTTCCTGTAAGCAGCAGAATGTTGGGTCCTGTTTGTGTAGCCAGTCTGTTAGTCTATGTCTTTTTATTGGGGAATTGAGTCCATTGATACTAAGAGATATTCAGGAAAAGTAATTGTTGCTTCCTTTTATTTTTGTTGTTAGAGTTGGCATTCTGTTCTTGTGGCTGTCTTCTTTTTGGTTTGTTGAGGGATTACTTTCTTGCTTGTTCTAGGGCGTGATGTCCGTCCTTGTATTGCTTCTTTTCTGTTATTATCCTTTGAAGGGCTGGATTCGTGGAAAGATATTGTGTGAATTTGGTTTTGTCGTGGAATACTTTGGTTTCTCCATCTATGGTAATTGAGAGTTTGGCCGGGTATAGTACCCTGGGCTGGCATTTGTGTTCTCTTAGTGTCTGTATAACATCTCTCCCGGCTCTTCTGGCTTTCATAGTCTCTGGTGAAAAGTCTGGTGTAATTCTGATAGGCCTTCCTTTATATGTTACTTGACCTTTCTCCCTTACTGCTTTTAATATTCTATCTTTATTTAGTGCATTTGTTGTTCTGATTATTATGTGTCGGGAGGAATTTCTTTTCTGGTCCAGTCTATTTGGAGTTCTGTAGCCTTCTTGTATGATCATGGGCATTTCTTTCTTTATGTTTGGGAAGTTTTCTTCTATTATTTTGTTGAAGATATTAGCTGGCCCTTTAAGTTGAAAATCTTCATTCTCATCAATTCCTATTATCTGTAGGTTTGGTCTTCTCATTGTGTCCTGGATTTCCTGGATGTTTTGAGTTAGGATCCTTTTGCATTTTGTATTTTCTTTGACTGTTGTGTCGATGTTCTCTATGGAATCTTCTGCACCTGAGATTCTCTCTTCCATTTCTTGTATTCTGTTGCTGATGCTCGCATCTATGGTTCCAGATCTCTTTCCTAGGGTTTCTATCTCCAGCGTTGCCTCGCTTTGGGTTTTCTTTATTGTGTCTACTTCCCTTTTTAGTTCTAGTATGGTTTTGTTTATTTCCATCACCTGTTTGGATGTGTTTTCCTGTTTTTCTTTAAGGACTTCTCCCTGTTTGGTTGTGTTTTCCTGCTTTTCTTTAAGGGCCTGGAACTCTTTAGCAGTGCTCTCCTGTAATTCTTTAAGTGACTTATGAAAGTCCTTCTTGATGTCCTCTATCATCATCATGAGAAATGTTTTTAAATCTGGGTCTAGATTTTCGGTTGTGTTGGGGTGCCCAGGACTAGGTGGGGTGGGAGTGCTGCGTTCTGATGATGGTGAGTGGTCTTGATTTCTGTTAGTAGGATTCTTACGTTTGCCTTTCGCCATCTGGTAATCTCTGAAGCTAGCTGTTATAGTTGTCTCTGTTAAGAGCTTGTTCTTCAGGTGACTCTGTTAGCCTCTATAAACAGATCTGGGAGGGTAGCTCTCTCCTTAGTTTGAGTGGGCAGAGTATTCTCTGCAGGCAAGCTCTCTTCTTGCAGGGAAGGTACCCAGATATCTGGTGTTCGAACCGGACTCCTGACAGGAGTTGTGTTCCACTCACCAGAGGTCTTAGGATCCCGTGGGGAATCCTGTGTGGGCCTGTGCGGGTGTCAGGCGAGTCTGCTGGCAAGGTACCCTGGGGCTCGAGTCGACTTTCTTCCTTTTTATTATTAACATACTATTTGCTCTTTAGAATTTTCAATATGACTTATCTTTGATCATATCTACCCTACCATATCTCCTCTTCCAGTTTCCCTGTGCTCCTATCTTCTCATGATGTTCTTTTTTTAAATAAGATCTTCCTTAATTGATTTTACTTTAATTGCATCCCTGATAATCTGATCCATTTTATTGATGAGATTTTCTTCTAGGTTTCTTTTCAGTTGATTTGATGAGATATTCATCCAAAATATCAGTTTAACTTTTTTTGTATTTTTATAATTTTCTTTTATTTTTGTGTATGTATCACATACACAAAATATATTAATGTGAATGTATTAATGTGGGACTGCCCATGAAATCCAGAAGAGAGTATCTTATCTCATGGAACATACATTAGAGTGATTATAAACTTTATAATGTAATTGCTCAGAATTGAACTCATGACCTGGAAGAATATCAACTTCTCTTAATAATGAAGCCATCTTTCCCAAACCTTTTGTTTCCAGTATTGTTCAATTGAAGCTAAATTGTAGTAGCTTTAAGGCATACCCATAAGAGGAGGTAGGGTTGAGAAAATGAGGTAGGAATGAGAGGGAAGTATATGGGTTATATGTAGGAAGACTAGTAGAAGACTATACAATAAAATAGATATGGAGGCACACAGAACAGTCATGAAGCATATAAATAATGTAAAAACCAAAGCACGACCATTAAGACATGTTACGCAGGAGTTAATATTTTTAAAGGTAAAAATAAAAGAAAAGCTAATTAATAGTTCTTCTTTGATAGAACGGATTTTAATTCATTCCCTCCCTATGCTGTTTTAAATACTAAACTGCACTGACTGGGGCTGTGCAGCTTAGCTCTAGCTCAAACCTGTAAAACCAGAGTTTTGTTTTGTTTTTTTCCATTTTTTATTAGGTATTTAGCTCATTTACATTTCCAATGCTATACCAAAAGTCCCCCATACCCATCCACCCACACTTCCCTACCCACCCACTCCCCCTTTTTGGCCCTGGCGTTCCCCTGTACTGGGACATATAAAGTTTGCAAGTCCAATGGGCCTCTCTTTCCAGTGATGGCTGACTAGGCCATCTTTTGATACATATGCAGCTAGAGTCAAGAGCTCCGGGGTACTGGTTAGTTCATAATGTTGATCCACCTATAGGGTTGCAGATCCCTTTAGCTCCTTGGGTACTTTCTCTAGCTCCTCCATTGGGAGCCCTGTGATCCATCCATTAGCTGACTGTGAGCATCCACTTCTGTGTTTGCTAGGCCCCGGCATAGTCTCACAAGAGACAGCTACATCTGGGTCCTTTCGATAAAATCTTGCTAGTGTATGCAATGGTGTCAGCGTTTGGATGCTGATTATGGAGTGGATCCCTGGATATGGCAGTCTCTACATGGTCCATCCTTTCATCTCAGCTCCAAACTTTGTCTCTGTAACTCCTTCCATGGGTGTTTTGTTCCCAATTCTAAGGAGGGGCATAGTGTCCACACTTCAGTCTTCATTCTTCTTGAGTTTCATGTGTTTAGCAAATTGTATCTTATATCTTTGGTATCCTAGGTTTGGGGCTAATATCCACTTATCAGTGAATACATATTGTGTGAGTTCCTTTGTGAATGTGTTATCTCACTCAGGATGATGCCCTCCAGGTCTATCCATTTGGCTAGGAATTTCATAAATTCATTCTTTTTAATAGCTGAGTAGTACTCCATTGTGTAGTTGTACCACATTTTCTGTATCCATTCCAATGTTGAGGGGCATCTGTGTTCTTTCCAGCTTCTGGCTATTATAAATAAGGCTGCTATGAACATAGTGGAGCATGTGTCCTTCTTACCAGTTGGGGCATCTTCTGGATATATGCCCAAGAGAGGTATTGCTGGATCCTCCGGTAGTACTATGTTCAATTTTCTGAGGAACCGCCAGACTGATTTCCAGAGTGGTTGTACAAGCCTGCAATCCCACCAACAATGGAGGAGTGTTCCTCTTTCTCCACATACACGCCAGCATCTGCTGTCACCTGAATTTTTGATCTTAGCCATTCTGACTGGTGTGAGGTAAAACCAGAGTTTTGAGTATGCAATGTTGAAATGAGTTCAATTGAATTGTCTTTGGTTTTAGTTTCTGTTTAGTTAAATAAGGTGTCAAACTTCTTTTTCCCCAGACCTTAGCACAAAATATTGCTTTAGGGAAATGTTCACCCATTATTTTTTTTAAATGTGGGGGATGGTCATGCATCCCCTGCTTGGGTTTCTAAACCCAAAGAAGGAATGTTAATGTCATACATGCTATTTATCTTTTGGCTGGAAATGGTCATCCTACCACAGTGAAAGCTATGCCAGCATCTGCTCCTGTAGTATCCAGGCCAGGTCAGTTTGCATGTGGCTGTGACATAGCTCTGTCTTGACTGCACTGAGGTCATCAATGTGCTTCCTATTTTGCTTCATTGTTCCTTCTTACAGCTTCAGGCTGCACATTACATTTCAGCCTCTTCCCCTCATAGTGATTTTCCCTGTCTACTGCGATCCCAGCTGCTGTCATGCCTCCACAGCCTGTTTCATCTCTCCAGCCTGTGGTTCCTGCAGCATTTGTGTGCTGCTGAATAGAGTGGAGTGGGAAGGGAGAGGAACTGAAGCACTTCTTGGTAGTTTCCACAGACATTGCTCAAGATGCATGGATTGTTGACATTACTGCCTGTTGCTTTTCAGAGATTCCCTTTATCATCAGTGATTATCTCCTGTAGGAATAAAAACTACTGTTCTTAATCCTGTTTTCTTTCATAGATCACAATTTGGGCACAATCTGCCATCTCACTCAGAAGTCCTGTGCTTTTTTTCTTATTCATACCCCTACTGTTTTCTGCCCCCTAAAGATGCCTTTCCTTCCCACACAGTCCCCACATATGCTTTCATAACACAATGATTTCATGGCCTTTTCTACTTTCCCTCTTTCTAGATCATTTCCTTGCCCGCCCCCATATAGTAACTCTCCTTCCTTTAATATCATATGCATATTTCTAATGAAATTTTTTCCTTCATACATGCTACATTGAATTTTTATCCTTTTGCTATTTCTTTATTTTCCAATGTAGTCAGTTTTTTATTTCAGTTTTAGTTTGGTATTTTTGAGTTTTTGCAATTTTTGTTATTTGAAGTATGTATAGATTGAGGTATATGTGTGCTTTGTTTTCTACAATTTTTCCAATATCTATCATAGTGCCTAATCATAATTATAAGTCTGGTTGTAGTGACATAAACCTTTAATCTCAATACTTAAGATGTAGATGCAGGAGGATCAGAAGTTCAAAGCTAGCTACGAGAAATGCCAAGTTATAGACAAAACAAAGCAAAAACTGAAAAAAAAGAAGAAAGAGAAGAAAGAAAAGAAAGAGAAACAAGCAAAAAAAAAAAAACAAGCAAAAAATGTTTAGTGGACTCAATGGATGCAGTCATTAAAAACACTATTTTTTTCCTGTCCTTTGACTCTAATATTTTGAATTTTATACAAAAATTGCTGAAATACTGTGAAGTCATATTTGGTTTTTCCATCAGTGTTGGGTTCACTCTCCCTGTCATAGGATGGCCCTTACTGAATATACACTGTGGACACTCTGGAAAACACTTGGATTCAGCAGATTTACCCCTTGAATTAGACACAAATCTGAGTATTCTGAAAGTTTCTAATTTGAACTATCTTGAAAGGAGAGTGCAGACATTGGGAGGATCGTGCCTACATCTTCAGCTTCTTGGAGTTTATAAGTATGGCAGCCCCGTGCCTCACACAAGAGAAAGACAGAAGTTATATACTGGACAACAGCTTGACTGGACACCTACATTATCATAATCAAGGATTTGCCAAACATTTGAAGTCATGACCTTTCTAAATGGCCTCTGGCTGTGTGGTTGATTCTCATTTACTTCACTTCCCAACCTTTCCTGTTACACAAATACCAGGTTGTGGCAGCTTCTGATTGGTGTGCTCTACATATATAGTCCTTGATGTGGAAACCTGGTACAAACAGTCTTCCTTGTCGACTAGTATTGGAGCTTGATCTTGTGTGTTTCCTGCTCTTCTATTTGTCACCATGAAGTTCCTGGCACTCCTTGTGTTGCTTGGTGTTTCCACTATCCTAGTCTCTTGCCGTAAATAAAGATTTTTACTTTAACTTAAAATGGGGTCCATAATACATGAAAATACTTACTCAGTGAAACATGAATTTATGGATTCTTAGAGGCTGCTATTTCCTTTCCTCTTATCTAGTACCTGGTACTATCTGAATTTTTGTTTTGTTTTGGGTTTTTTTTTTTTTTTGGTATTTTTTGAGACAGGGTTTCTCTGTGTAGCCCTGGCTGTCCTGGAACTCACTCTGTAGACCAGGCTGGCCTCAAACTCAGAGATCCGACTGCCCCTGCCTCCCGAGTGCTGGGATTAAAGGCGTGCACTACCACTGCCCGGCTCTATCTCAATTTTTTTAAAAATATTTTTTATTACATATTTTCCTCAATTACATTTCCAATGCTATCCCAAAAATCCCCCATACTCTCCCCCCCCCCACTTCCCTACCCACCCATTCCCATTTTTTTGGCCCTGGCGTTCCCCTGTATTGGGGCATATACAGTTTGCGTATCCAATGGGCCTCTCTATCTCAATTTTTAAACTTAAACGGTTTTTTTCTTTTTTATTAATTTATTTATTCACTTTACATCCTGTGCACATGCCCTATGGTGTCAGGGTCTCAAACATATTGTCATGCATGTGAGAAGGTTAGAGACAGGAGTCAGTTCTCTCCTTCAACTATGGGATCAGCTCATATCACCCAGCTTGTAAGAGAAGAGCTTTTACCTATTGAGCCATCTTGCTGGTACTCACCTCCACTTTGACACATCATTGTAAGTAGGTAGGTTGACTCCACCGGGGTTCCTAATTCAGTCCAGTTTTTCCTCTATTCTGAACATGGCACTGAAATGCTTTCTTGGTGTCAATAAGTTACATTTGAGAATGTGACTAAAGACTTATTTCAGGGAAGCAAAACTGACCACAGTTAGCTGTCAAAGGTTTTCTTTATCTGTGCATGTGCTTCCCTCAATCTGTCTACTTGGTTGTACATGTCTGTAGTAGTGTTTACATTCTCTAACTCATCAAAACTTTACTTAAGTTCTTCTGTCTTATTTTGCTTATTTTCCTTTTAGAGGACACGGAGACAAACAGTGCTGACACTTCTGAAACTGGTGAGTCTGAGTCCGAGTACCATTCATTACCTTCCTACCATAACCATTTTCCCTTCACAGGCTCTTGGTAACCAATATCATTTGGATATTATGATATGTGAGGAAATTTTAGTAAAATGATGGAAAGCTTCAATCTCGATTATAAAATTATTTTTAATGTAAAGACAACATTTTATTCCTCATATAAAGATAATTAAACCTCTGACATTGACTAAGAGGAACTCTAGGCATTCATTGTTCTTATGTAGTAGATAAAAGGTCATGAAGTCTGATACTCTAACTTTAATTTTATATGTGAGTGCACAGAAGGTCTTCCACAAATTAAAGGTAGGATTGATTTTATAACTCATGTGTAGAAGAGAGCAATTGTCACTGAAACAGACAGCAAATTCCTGAAATCGCTATGGACTGAGGGCCTGGGAACATATGCCAGGGTGGGTTGAGGCAGAAGCAGAGGCCTGTGCTTCACATAGGTGTGTTAGTCTCAGAATCATGTTTGATTTTCTTCTTGGAACTGGCACTGGAGGCCAGTACCAGTTGCCTAGGAAGTTTCTTTGTGAATTTTGGACAATAGTGCCTGTAACTAGCTTGGGCTTTATTTTTATGTTCATGCCTGTCACAAAGTGCCTGCTTATGTCTTGGTCAGTGTCATTGCCCAAGAAAATTGTAAGGTTGTGAAAGATAAAGCAATAACATATGTGATAGACTAAATATTTGATAGAATTAGTGAATTCAGAATAAAGAATGAATGCATAATTCTGGGTGGGACCAATAACATTCCAAAAATGTGTCAGTATCTCACTTGGAGATTTTTCTTTTAATTTTAGCTGATTCTACTGGTGGAAATACTGGCTCTGAAACTCAGGCAGATAGTACCAGTCAAAATCAAGAAGTTGATTCCTCTGATTCAGTCAATGAACAAAGTGTGAACACTGATAATACCAACACTGCTAATGATGCTTCTGAGGAAGACAAGAGACAGATGATAACAGTACCGGGGATAATACCTCTGATCAGAACAATGACGTTGACAACTCTGAAAAGAAGTTGCCAATGCAAAAACTAAATTTGAAGACCTCAAAACCGGTTTAAAAAAAAAAACATTTCAACTAATTTTGTTCTTTATGGAACTCTCTGAATCCTTAGGTTCCCCATGGCTACAGTGAACTGTACTTTCATGAGGAAGTAGGAGAGGGTAAGGAGAGGGAGAAGAAGAGACCCTTCTTTTTTTCCTCTTTTCTAAGTTCATCATATTGTTTATATATAAGCACCAGAAGGATCAGAAGTTGACAAGAGTATGCTATCAATTTTAGCTGCATCTATCTTTCAATATTAGATCTGTTGGAGACAATGTAAATACAGCAGAAATCATTGAAAGTGTCAAGTGTCTCCATGTAGCATGGCAACTGCATGGCTTTTCTTTTTCTTAAATAAAAGTCATGTTTTCTTTGGAGACTATTCTAAAAATTGAAATAGAAAATGGCTTTGTGATGAGGTCTTCATGGATGACTGTTAAAACATAAATCAGGAGACTTCTTAAAGTTTAAAAATTTATTTAGCATGAGGGTTTTTTTTTCCTAGCCCTTCAACTTTAAAGTAATACCCATTATATTATACTGTATCATATTTTATGCATATGTCAAGCATCATTTTATAAAATTCACATTTCTGATCTGATTCAGATCTCTAAAAAATAAGTCCAGGTAATATATACTGTAAAAATGAAAGAATGGGAGGCTTCAACTGAGCAGCTTTTCTCTGAGAGATAGGGCAGTGATGGAGGATGGCGCTTGCCCTCAGAGGACAAAGTACTGAGGAACCTTCTCCAGGTATTGCTTCTCTTTCATATCTGGACTGTTGTTTATCATTGTGCTTGGTGATCTGTGCTGGACAAATGCTGAGTGAGTATATGGCCATAGTTTCTTTACCAGAGAAGCTGGATTCCTTGTGCACTAAAATAAGGAAAATTAATGCTAACCACCTGTCACGCCCGCTCTCGACCAGCAAGAACGACGCGACCACCAGTCCTTCTAACAGTTTATTCAGTCCTGATTCTTCTTGTTTATATCTCCCCTGAACCCTGGGCCTCTCACTCCTTTTATACTCTCTCTCATCCACGCACCGCAGGCCATGCCCCCTCGCCAGTCACGAGGCTTCAGCTAATCAGGGCAGCAGGGGCAAATCTCCACCAAATTGGATTCACCTGTATCCTGGTACACCTGCGCAGCACTCAAGATGTTTGTGTCTTATATGAGGAAGTCAGGTGCAAGTCATATGACTTAGCTGCAGTCCCTGGCGCCTTTGGGACTGCTGCCACACCCGCTCCCCACAATTCCCCCTTTTTTCTTTTTTGGCAGAGAGAATGTCTGTAGATAGCCCCTCGAAACTATGCCCCTTACCTGTCTTTGGGAGACAAACAGCATTGGTTTGATCCCTGTCTTAGGTTGGTGACATGCCCAGGGAGTCTTATCACTGACTACCTCTCAATCATGCCAAGCCACTCCTGGGGAGATTGTGTTTTGCTTGCGGCAGGTGCATCAAAAGGCCAGGATGTTAATTAACCTATGGCCAGATCTTAATTGCTGCAAGCAAGCCTCATGGGTGAAGGTAGAGGTCTGATCCCCAGTGTGCAAGCATAGGGGCCCTACACAAAACCATCCCTTAGGCTCATCACCCAGAGAGGTCTTGGCCAGCTCCCGTGTCGTTTTTCCTGGGGGAAGGGAACTAGGACACTGAACCTTCATGCAATCAGACGTGCCTTCCACAGGATGCCAACAGCAAGCTATCCTCTGTGCAGTGCTTAGCCTCGCACCCCACGGCATAACACAGCATAATTTCTTTTAGAGCGGCAAACCGAATCTGAGGAGATTGTCCCGCCTCCACTGCAGCAAAAGCCTACGCTACCATGGCGAAAGTGCGGGCCGCACACTCTGCACCTAACACATGTGCCAAACACAAAACACACACACACTATAACAAGCATACATCCCAGGGCTCTCATCCCCGCTCATCTTCCCTGAAGCAAGGGATAGATGGCCAGCGGGGCTATCTCTTTAAGGGGAATTCAGGGATCAAAAAGCGTGGAAAAATTTGAATGTCATGTCGAGCTGCTATCGGCTTCTGGAATACCGAAAGGATCTTTCATCTCGGCTCCATCCTTTGTGCTTGTGGGATCATCCACCACATCCACAGGGGCAACTGGATCAGGAGCCTCATTCTTGCAGCGTCTCACCAATCTCTCTGGCACCCAAAGAGGTTCCGCCTGGTCCTGTGGAAACACACAAACAGACCCTCTCGCCCATGTCAACACCAGATCTGGTCGATCCCCAGGGGAGATGGACACAATACCTTGTGTGATGAGACCATAACCTCAATCACCTGTGTGTCCATCTGGAGAGTCAATATGAGAGTCAAGTTTTCACTAGCTTCCCCTCTGTTGGGCAATGATTTCCACGCCCTTATGGCAATCTGATTCACCTGCTCAAACACATGCAGTGGATATCCTGTTTGTTGTTGTGCAAACCGACCTTGACCAAGCAGCATATCCCTATCCCACGCTGGATTTCCTGCAACAGCGTTAGCAGCTGCCTGTTCGTTTGTAAATTCGATAAGAAAGGCTTTCCAATCTAAATACTGCCCAGGTGAAAGGCATGCCTTCACCAAGCCTGCCCAATCGGACAGCGTCATGCAGTGTCTATTCAAGGCCTCTACTTGAGCCACACTATAGGAAGCACTTAGGCCGTATGTCCGCAGGGACTCAGCCAAATTTCCGACTACTTTGAAATCTAGAGGCTCATGATATCTCTGCCCTGCTTGGTCGGTGAAAATAGAACATCCCAGCAAGGAGAATCTAACCTTTCTCCAAACCTCCGAACAGAAGGTCCACTTATAGGCAGCTGCTAAAGAGGCATAGGGAGAGGACGCAGAAGCTAATTCGCCTTCCTCCTCCGCCTCGGCTCTTTTGTTTCGTCCTTCCTGACCACCTGATAACACTCTCTCTTTCTTTTTCCTTTTTCTTTTTAAGCCCTTTTCCTCTTCCGACATACTTTCTTGTTGCTCTGTAAGGATTTTCTGACCTGTCTTGACTGCCTCTACACACAGTTTCAAACAGTAACAGAGTCCATATATCAGAACAAACAAGACCAAAACTATCAGACCTACCCACAAAGGGTCAATGGAAGAAAAAAGCATAACTACACAGCGAGGATCTATTGATCACTACACTGAGGTTATCATAGTTCCTTAACTTGTCCCCAAACCGGGAACCTTAACTTGTCTCAAAGCCGGGAACCTTTCGTTACCTTGTGCCTGCTTCCTGGCAACTTTATGCTTGCCTCTATTTTATCCGAGATCCTTCCCAAACTCCTGGGTTACTTTGTGCCAACTTCCTGGCAACTTTATGCTCACCTCTATTTTATCCAAGGTCCTTCCCAAACTCCTGGGGTCGCAAGTTTCACTCACCATGAACTTACCCTGCCGGCAACCACTGACTGCTGAAAGTTCTGAACTCGGTGGGGGAGTCGGTTCCCCGTACGGGCCACCAATTGTCGCGCCCGCTCTCGACCAGCAAGAACGACGCGACCACCAGTCCTTCTAACAGCAGTTTATTCAGTCCTGATCCTTCTTGTTTATATCTCCCCTGAACCCTGGCCCTCTCACTCCTTTTATACTCTCTCTCATCCACGCACCGCAGGCCACGCTCCCTCGCCAGTCACGAGGCTTCAGCTAATCAGGGCAGCAGGGGCAAATCTCCACCAAATTGGATTCACCTGTATCCTGGTACACCTGCGCAGCACTCAAGATGTTTGTGTCTTATATGAGGAAGTCAGGTGCAAGTCATATGACTTAGCTGCAGTCCCTGGTGCCTTTGGGACTGCCGCCACACCCGCTCCCCACAACCACCCTCCATTATAACTCTGTAAAAGTCTGGCTTAATGGCTCCATTGTAGACTATATATCCAAATATTGTATATGGGAAATAAAAATTGGTTGGTTTATTTATTTTTGAGACAGTGCTTCACTATGTAGTCCAGACTAGCCATGAATTCTTGGCCTTCCTGCCAGTAATTCCTGAAGGTAACAAACTTGGTCCTCTGCCACCAAATCTGTGACTTTTAGTTTTGAGAGATGAAAATTTCATGTGTTTTTGTTGTTGTTGTTGTTGTTGTTGTTGTTTTTGCTTCTACCAAACATAAAAGAGTTGGTAGTCCTTGTTCAGGTTAAAACAAACAAACAAACAAACAAAAGTGAAATCTCAAAAATCCTTCTTATTTTTTTCTTTCTCTTACAGTTGTTAAAAGTGGGATTGAAAAAGTAAAGAATTTCTTACATCATGGATGAGTTTGCATCTTCTACTACTGATCTTTCTGAAACAGACTAGCACATTCTTGATTTGATTTCCTCCAGTTATTTACCCTGACTATTCTCTCTCTCTCTCTCATTGCTAACTTTTATCTTTTATCAAATAAATGGCAATCATGAGTAGCATCAAAATGCTTTCTTTTTTTTTTTTTTTTTTTTTTTTTGGTATGGACTGATGTTGAATGTGTAGGCAAAAACCATGGAGATTCAAAATATTCTCAGGTAGTACCTCGATCTCTTTTTAATAATTGGGCTACAGTTTTATCTGAAAGATTACTGAGTTCATTCCATGATATAAACACAGAATTGAAAGTCTGAGAAAGACTTTAAATAATAACTATATCTACAAATAAGACATAAATATTAGGCATATCACTAGAGGCCTGAACTTTTAATATTAATATACTATTTTTCAATATTAATATACTAATCAAGTGGTTTAAGTGTTCAGTTTCATTCATGTATTTGCAGATAAACACTCATACATATAAAATAAAAATAATCCTTTAAAAAGATTGTGTTGGGTACTTTAGAGCTTGGATTGCAGTTTCAGTGAAATTGAAGCTGTGTTGATTATGAGTAGGCAAATAGCAACAGTTCACAAGTCTACAAGCATAAATAAGGCCAGGAACAGATGACCTTACTGCTGGATTTTACCAAACCTTTACAAACCTGGGGTAATGCTACTTAATTATTCAAAGTTTAATGAGAGATGATCTCTCAAAACTCATTCTAGAAAGCCAACGTTACTCCTTTTACCCAAACTAGACAAGGACATGACAGTAAAAATTAAAAAGGAAAGTTTAGTTGTTAATGATCATCGATTCAAAAGTACAGAGCAAATGAAGTACCATCAAACAGATCATTCATGATGATACACTTGGGTTTATTACAGAGATATCAGTTATAACTAGGAAAAAACATATATATATGTATGTATGTATGTATAAAATACTATGAACAGAATAAAGATAGAAGTATGCTAGTCATTTCAGTATATAATTCAAAAGTATTTAATAAAATTTAATATCCATATCCCTTCATGATAAAAGCAATGGAGTATTCCAGGGAGACTGACAAGGGACCAAAACACCTACTTCTAAGAGCCTTTGAATGTTAGATCTGATGCCCTCTTGGGCCTCTTTGCTCATGGGGTATTGTCGTACCCCGATAGGAGTTGCACCAGTTTTGAGCGTCACAATGATGGAGGGCACCCTCTTTGCTTCTCTCATACCCCCAGTCTTTGCCCAGGCTTGAGGATATCTCTCTAACCAGGTCCCTTCTAGTCCTTTTCTCAATGGGGTTTGAGACTCATGTAATCTATATTCTTCTTCTAATTTTAAAGCTAAAACTATAGAGATAGGGGCTTGCCAAGAGATTGAAGTTCCTTCCGAAGAGAAGCTTATTTGGGCTTTTAATTTTGATAGTAAGTCTCTCCCCAACAATGGGGTGGGGCATTCAGGAATGACAAGGAAGGAATGAGTTACTTGGCTTCTTCCTAAATTAACTTTCCTATCAGTGGCCCAAGAGTATAGATTCTGACCAGTAGCCCCGATTACTACTGTTTTCTTGTTCCTCAATTTCCCCAGTGGCTCTTTCAGGACTGAAAACTCTGCTCCGGTATCAACAAGGAAATCCGTGGGGGTCCCCTCCACAGTTAGGGTTACCTTAGGCTCGGGGAGGGGGTCCAAGCCCCATCTCCCCTAGTCATCATCCTCTAGGGTAAGGACCTTGGGCAGTCTGGTATCTGTCTTTTTCTTGGGGCAGTCTCTTGCCCAGTGTCCCTTTTCTTTACAGTATGCACATTGGTCCTTATCTAGAGGTGGTCGTGAAGGTCCTCCAGAGTTCTGAGGTCTTCTCGACCCTGTGTTGCCCAGGTACCCTGTCTGCCTACTTCCTCCAACTTTTCTATAAACTTCCTTATCACCTGCGAATGCAGCCAAAACCCTAGTTAAATTTCTTTCCAGCCTTCTATCTCGTCTACTTTTTCTTTCCTCAGCCTCTCTCTTTTCTCCTTCTCTTTTTTCTTCTTCAGTCTCTCTCTTATGGTACACTTTCTCTGCCTCCTTAACCAGATCTTGCAAAGATAATGTTTGCAGACTCTCTAGACACTGTAACCTTCTCCTAATGTCAAAAGCAGACTGCCCAGTGAAAGCCATGGCAACCTCCACCTGCTGGCCCTCTGACATAGGGTCAAAGGTAGTGTATCACCTGTATGCTTCTAAGAGGCACTCTAGAAACACTATTGTGAGCTCCTTTTCCTCTTGTAGGATCTTTGTTACCTTGGCCAAATTGGTGGGGCACCTGCCAGCTCCTCTCAGTCCTGCTACCAGAGACCGGCGGAAAATTGTCAGCCACTCCCTACCTTCAGGCCTGTTAGGGTCCCAGTCTGGACGTGTCAGAGGGAAGTCTGCATCTATTTCATTTGGAAGTTCTGTCGGTAGTCCATTGGCCCCCAGCACATTCTTTCTTGCCTCCAGCAGAATACTCTCCTTCTCTGTGGTGAAAAGAACCTGTAAAAGCTGTTGACAGTCATCCCAAGTGGGCTGATGAGAGAACAAGAGAGATTCCATTAGATTAGTAAGGCTAGAGGGGTTTTCAGAGAAGGGGGAGTGATTTGCCTTCCAATTATAGAGATCAGAGGAGGAAAAAGGCCAGTACTGAAGGGGCTGCAGTTGTCCGGGGTCTACTGGAGGGGGGCCATAAGTACGTAAAGGCAGCACGGTGGTTGAGTCTGGTCCCTCTGGACTCCAAGCTCACCGGCTTCGGGTTCCAGCAGCTGGTCTCTATGCTGCTTCTCCAGCGGCACCTTGTTGAGGGATCTTGGAGGAGACCAGTTGGGGATATGGGGGTGGGGTGTTACGCCATTCTGGAGGTTCTTCTATCTCTGTATAGATTTTGGGAGGAGCCAAGGCCCCCACCGTTTTTATCTTAGTTTTTTTCTCTCAGTCGCGGAGAGCTAGGACTCAGGAGCCCGGCTTGTTCTTCTGAACCCAAGGCTTCAACCAGGATGGGAGGTCCTGCCCTAAATTTCCCCAGATGAGAATGTAGGGCACTTGATCTGGTTGAGACCCTGGTCTCTTCTGCATAACATCTTTGACAGCAGATATCACAATCAAATGAAGAGTGCCCTCTGGTGGCCAACCAACATCAAAAGCTGGCCATTCTGAAGAGCAGAAAGCTCTCCAAAATCTCTTTCTGACATCCACAGACAGATTGTGAGCCCTAGTCTTAGCATTTCATTCCAATGCTAAAGAGTCAGTCCAAGGGGAATGCTAATAGTTTGTCCCATCGTCAGAGTCACATACAGGGATATAAATAATATATACACACAAAAAAATTATGAAAACTGAAACAAGGACCCAATCAGACAGTTGAGTGAGCAAACTCACTTGGCACCCAGTATCAGAAACAGACAGCTGAGTGAGTATACTCTCACTTGGCACCCAGATGGGAGATTTCCAGGCGTCCCTGGAGCTCCCTTAGACCTCCTGGGACATCTCCCAGGGTGGCAGCCGGTCACCTCTGACATGTCTGTCATCTGTCGAGTAACCCTCCCCTCCATCCCAGACAGGGAGTTCGTTGCTCTCAAGAGCGTGGATGACTGCAAACCAAGAATACTGAATTAAAACACAGCGGCAGACAAAGACATAGTCAAAGATAGGATCTTACCTCCAAGCGGGGTCTCTGAGAATTGGCATAGGCCACAAATCCCAGCAGATGAGCCCCCACATGTAAGACCCCCAAACAGGGCTTCTGCTCAAGTCCTGGGATGAGCTGTCCAGTACCCCAATGACTGGAGAGAAAACCACACCTGATGCAAACTGCAAGAGGCTTTATTATCAGCTAGTTGAGGACGAACACCTTCCGATGCACAGGGCAGGGGAGTTCGACCCCAAGCAGGAACAGTAGGGGGCTTTTACCAGCTAGCTGAGGAATTGGGAGTAGTTGGGAGGAGAGGTAGGAAGAGTTGGGAGGAGTTGGGAGGAGAGATGGGAGGTGTTGGGAGGAGTTGGGCTATAGCTCATTTCTAAGGAGTGTCCTTGGTAAAATTACAAGGCATGAGGAATGGGGAGTGAGTTATAGCTCTTTTTTTTTCTTTTTTCTTTTATATTTTTAATTAGGTATTTTCTTCATTTACATTTCCAATGCTATTCCAAAAGTCCCCAATAACCCCCCCAATTTCCTACCCACCCACTCCCACCTTTTGGCCCTGGAGTTCCCCTGTACTGGGGCATATAAAGTTTGCAAGTCCAATGGGCCTCTCTTTCCAGTGATGGCCGACTAGGCCATCTTTGATACATGTGCAGCTAGAGTCAAGAGCTCCACGGTTCATAATGTTGTTCCACCTATAGGGTTGCAGATCCCTTTAGCTCCTTGGGTACTTTCTCTACCTCCTCCATTGGGGGCCCTGTGTTCCATCCAATAGCTGACTGTGAGCATCCAATTATGTGTTTGCTAGGCCCCGGCATAGTCTCACAAGAGACAGCTATATTGAGGTCCTTTCAACAAAATCTTGCTAGTGTATGCAATGGTGTCAGCGTTTGTAGGCTGATTATGGGATGGATCCCTGCATATGGAAGTCTCTAGATGGTCCATCCTTTTGTCTCAGCTCCAAACTCTGTCTCTGTAACTCCTTCCATGGGTGTTTTGTTCCCAATTCTAAAAAGGGGCAAAGTGTCCACACTTTGGTTTCGTTCTTCTTTAGTTTCATGTGTCTTGCAAATTGTAACTTATATCTTGGGTATTCTAAGTTTCTTGGCTAATACCCAATTATCAGTGAGTACATATCATTTGAGTTCTTTTGTGATTGGATTACCTCACTCAGGATGATGCCCTCCAGGTCCAACCATTTGCCTAGGAATTTCATAAATTCATTCTTTTTAATAGCTGAGTAGTACTCTACCACATTTTTTGTATCCATTCCTCTGTTGGGGGGCATCTGGGTTATTTCCAGCTTCTGGCTATTATAAATAAGGCTGCTATGAACACAGTGAAGCATGTTTCTTTCTTACCAGTTGGAAATTTTTCTGGATATATGCCCAGGAGAGGTATTGCAGGATCCTCCGTAGTACCATGTCCAATGAGGAACCGCCAGACTGATTTCCAGAGTGGTTGTACAAGCTTGCATTCCCACCAACAATGGAGGAGTGTTCCTCTTTCTCCACATCCTCGCCAGCATCTGCTGGCACCTGAATTTTTGATCTTAGCCATTCTGACTGGTGTGAGATAGAATCTCAGGGTTGTTTTGATTTGCATTTCCCTGATAATTAAGGATGCTGAACATTTTTTCAGGTGTTTCTCAGCCATTCGGTATTCCTCAGGTGAGAATTCTTTGTTTAGCTCTGAGCCCCATTTTTTAATGGGGTTATTTGATTTTCTGGAGTCCACATTCTTGAGTTCTTTATATATATTGGATATTAGTCCTCTATCTGATTTAGGATAGGTAAATATCATTTCCCAATCTGTTGGTGGCCATTTTGTCTTATTGACGGTGTCTTTTGCCTTGCAGAAGCTTTGCAGTTTCATGAGGTCCCATTTGTCAATTCTCGATTTTACGGCACAAGCCATTGCTGTTTTATTCAGGTATTTTCTCCCCTGTACCCATATCTTTGAGGCTATTCCCTACTTTCTCCTCTATAAGTTTCAGTGTCTCTGGTTTTATGTGGAGTTCCTTAATCCACTTAGATTTGACCTTAGTACAAGGAGATAGCAATGGATCAATTCGCAATCTTCTACATGATAACAGGCAGTTGTGCCAGCACCATTTGTTGAAAATGCTGTCTTTTTTCCACTGGATGGTTTTAGCTCCCTTGTCAAAGATCAAGTGACCATAGTTGTGTGGGTTCAGCTCTGGGTCTTCAATTCTGTTCCATTGGTCTACTTGTCTGTCGCTATACCAGTACCATGCAGTTTTTATCACAATTGCTCTGTAGTACAGCTTTAGGTCGGGCATGGTGATTCCACCAGAGGTTCTTTTATCATTGAGAAGAGTTTTTGCTATCCTCGGTTTTTTGTTATTCCAGATGAATCTGCCAATTGCCCTTTCTAATTCGTTGAAGAATTGAGTTGGAATTTTGATGGGGATTGCATTGAATCTGTAGATTGCTTTTGGCAAGATAGCCATTTTTACTATATTGATCCTGCTGATCCATGAGCATGAGAGATCTTTCCATCTTCTGAGATCTTCTTTAATTTCTTTCTTCAGAGACATGAAGTTCTTGTCATACAGATCTTTCACTTCCTTAGTTAGAGTCACGCCTAGGTATTTTATATTATTTGTGGCTATTGAGAAGGGTGTTGTTTCCCTAATTTCTTTCTCAGCCTGCTTGTCCTTTGTGTAGAGAAAGGCCATTGACTTGTTTGAGTTAATTTTATATCCCGCTACTTCACTGAAGCTTTTTATCAGGCTTAGGAGTTCTCTGGTGGAATTTTTAGGGTCACTTATATATACTATCATATCATCTGCAAAAAGGGATATTTTGACTTCTTCCTTTCCAATTTGTATCCCCTTGATCTCCTTTTGCTGTCTAATTGCTTGGCTAGGACTTCAAGTACAATGTTGAATAGGTAGGGAGAGAGTGGACAGCCTTGTCTAGTCCCTGATTTTAGTGGGATTGCTTCAAGCTTCTCACCATTTACTTTGATGTTGGCTACTGGTTTGCTGTAGATTGCTTTTATCATGTTTAGGTATGGGCCTTGAATTCCTGATCTTTCCAAGACTTTTATCGTGAATGGGTGTTGGATCTTGTCAAATGCTTTCTCTGTATCTAACCAGATTATCATGTGGTTTTTGTCTTTGAGTTTGTTTATATACTGGATTACGTTGATGGATTTCCGTATATTGAACCATCCCTGCATCCCTGGAATGAAACCTACTTGGTCATGATGGATGATTGTTTTGATGTGTTCTTGGATTTGGTTAGCAAGAACTTTATTGAGGATTTTTGCATCAATATTCATAAGGAATATTGGTCTGAAGTTCTCTATCTTTGTGGGGTCTTTTTGTAGTTTAGGTATCAGAGTAATTGTGGCTTCATAGAATGAGCTGGGTAGAGGACCTTCTGTTTCTATTTTGTGGAATAGTTTGTGAAGAACTGGGATTAGATCTTCTTTGAAGGTCAGATAGAACTCTCCACTAAACCCATCTGGTCCTGGGCTTTTTTTTTGGTTGGGAGACTATTAATGACTGCTTCTATTTCTTTGGGGGATATAAGGCTGTTTAGATCATTAACCTGATCTTGATTCAACTTTAGTACCTGGTATCTGTCTAGAAACTTCTCCATTTCATGCAGGTTCTCCAGTTTTGTTGAGTATAGCCCTTTGTAGAAGGATCTGATGGTATTTTGGATTTCTTCAGGATCTGTTGTTATGTCTCCCTTCTCATTTCTGATTTTGTTAACTAGAATGCTTTCCCTGTGCCCTCTAGTGAGTCTGGCCAAGGGTTTGTCTATCTTGTTGATTTTCTCAAAGAACCAGCTCCTCGATTGGTTGATTCTCTGAATAGTTCTTCTTGTTTCCACTTGGTTGATTTTGCCCCTGAGTTTGATTATTTCCTGCCGTCTACTCCTCTTGGGTGAATTTGCTTCCTTTTGTTCTAGAGCTTTTAGGTGTGTTGTCAAGCTGCTAATGTATGCTCTCTCTAGTTTCTTTTTGGAGGCACTCAGAGCTATGAGTTTTCCTCTTAGGAATGCTTTCATTGTGTCCCATTAGTTTCGGTGTGAAGTGGCTTCATTTTCATTGAACTCTAAGAAGTCCTTAATTTCTTTCTTTATTCCTTCCTTGACCAAGGTATGATTGAGAAGAGTGTTGTTCAGTTTCCACGTGAATGTTGGCTTTCTATTATTTATTTTGTTATTGAAGATCAGCCATAGTGCATGGTGATCTGATAGGATGCATGGGACAATTTCAATATTTTTGTATCTGTTGAGACCTGTTTTGTGACCAATTATGTGGTCAATTTTGGAGAAGGTCCCGTGAGGTGCTGAGAAGAAGGTATATCCTTTTGTTTTAGGATAAAATGTTCTGTAGATATCTGTCAGATCCATTTGTTTCATAACTTCTGTTAGTTTCACTGTGTCCCTGTTTAGTTTCTGTTTCCATGATCTGTCCATTGGTGAAAGTGGTGTGTTGAAGTCTCCCACTATTATTGTGTGAGGTACAATGTGTGCTTTGAGCTTTACTAAAGTTTCTTTAATGAATGTGGCTGCCCTTGTATTTGGAGCATAGATATTCAGAATTGAGAGTTCCTCTTGGAGGATTTTACCTTTGATGAGTATGAAGTGCCCCTCCTTGTCTTTTTCGATGACTTTGGGTTGGAAGTCAATCTTATCAGATATTAGGATGGCTACTCCAGCTTGTTTCTTCATACCATTTGCTTGGAAAATTGTTTTCCAGCCTTTCATTCTGAGGTAGTGTCTATCTTTTTCTCTGAGATGAGTTTCCTGTAAGCAACAAAATGTTGGGTCTTGTTTGTGTAGCCAGTTTGTTAGTCTATGTCTTTTTATTGGGGAGTTGAGACCATTGATATTAAGAGATATTAAGGAAAAGTAATTGTTGGTTCCTCTTATTTTTGTTGTTAAAGTTGGCATTCTGTTTTTGTGGCTGTCTTCTTTTAGGTTTGTTGAGGGATTACCTTCTTGTTTTTCCTAGGGCGAGGTTCCCATCCTTGTATTGGTTTTTTCTGTTATTATCCTTTGAAGGGCTGGATTCGTGGAAAGGTAATGTGTGAATTTGGTTTTGTCGTGGAATACTTTGGTTTCTCCATCTATGGTAATTGAGAGTTTGGCTGGGTATAGTAGCCTGGGCTGGCATTTGTGTTCTCTTAGTGTCTGTATAACATCTGTCCAGGCTCTTCTGGCTTTCATAGTCTCTGGTGAAAAATCTGGTGTAATTCTGATTGGCTTGCCTTTATACGTTACTTGACCTTTTTCCCTTACTGCTTTTAGTATTCTATCTTTATTTAGTGCATTTGTTGTTCTGATTATTATGTGTCGGGAGGAATTTCTTTTCTGATCCAGTCTATTTGGAGTTCTGTATGCTTCTTGTATGTTTATGGGCATCTCTTTCTTTAGGTTTGGGAAGTTTTTGTCTATAATTTTGTTGAAGATATTTGCTGGTCCTTTGAGTTGAAAATCTTCATTCTCATCCACTCCTATTATCCGTAGGTTTGGTCTTCTCATTGTGTCCTGGATTTCCTGGATGTTTTGAGTTAGGTTCCTTTTGCATTTTGTATTTTCTTTGATTGTTGTGCCGATGTTCTCTATGGAATCTTCTGCACCTGAGATTCTCTCTTCCATCTCCTGTATTCTGTTGCTGATGCTCGAATCTATGGTTCCAGATTTCTTTCCTAGGGTTTCTATCTCCAGTGTTGCCTCACTTTGAGTTTTCTTTATTGTGTCTACTTCCCTTTTTATGTCTAGTATGGTTTTGTTCATTTCCATCACCTGTTTGTATGTTTTTTCCTCTTTTTCTGTAAGGACTTCTAGCTGTTTGATTGTGTTTTCCTGTTTTTCTTTAAGGGCTTGTAACTCTTTAGCATTGTTCTCCTGTATTTCTTTAAGTGAGTTATTAAAGTCCTTCTTGATGTCCTCTACCATCATCATGAGATATGCTTTTAAATCTGTGTCTAGGTTTTCGGGTGTGTTGGGGTGCCCTGGACTGGGCGAAGTGGGAGTGCTGGGTTCTGATGATGGTGAGTGGTCTTGGTTCCTGTTAGTAAGATTCCTAAGTTTACCTTTTGCCATCTGGTAATCTCTGGAGTTAGTTGTTAGAGTTGACTCTGTTTAGAGATTGTTCTTCTGGTGATTCTGTTACCATCTATCAGCAGACCTGGGAGACAGACTCTCTCCTCTGAGTTTCAGAGCTCAGAGCACTCTCTGCTGGCAAGCTCTCCTCTTACAGGGAAGGTGAGCAGATATCTTGTGTTTGGACCTCCTCCTGGCCAAAGAAGAAGGCCCAAAACAGGACCTTTCCCAGAAGCTGTGTTGCTTTGGCAGGTCCCAGAAGCTGTCGGGTTCTGTGGTGCACCCTCTCACCTGTTCAGACTAATTTCCTAAGTTCAGCGGAGTCCCGGAACCAAGGTGGCACCCGCTGCTCCTGAGGCTGAGGCCTTCCGAGCCAGGCGGACACCTGTCCTCTGGTCGGGACGGTAGCCGGCTGTCTGCGGCCCGAAAAGGGTGCTGCCTCAGCGGCTCTCTCGTTTTTTATTATAAATACATGTCGAGAACCATGTTATAGAATTCACAGACTTATTTAAATCTCACAGACACTCTAGCAGATGAACACTGTCAAGGTCAAGGTTAAGAGATGTGAAATTGTGATGTGAACCTTGCACGCATATAGGACACAAGCTAGGAATTCTCTAAAATCACTTTTCTTTCATTGATGTGTGGCTTTCCTGATATTTTTCCCAGAAATCTCTACTGAGAAGATTTGCTGAGCACATGGCCATCCCCTTAGGAGAGGAGCTAATTTACTTTGTACCAAAACAGGGAAAAATATATATATGTGAATATATATATATTGTCTTCCTTTCTAATCTCTGTAACTTTTAGTCTAATTTGGCACCACATCAGGCCAGATATATGAATTTTCTGGACAGGAAATTTTTTGTCTTCTGGGGATGAAAAATCCCATGTTCCATTTTCTTCTGTCAATGTTAGTATACTTCCAGATTTTTTAAAAAGTACACATTTTAAAAGAATTATTCATAATTTTGGCTTTTTTATCTTGCACTTATCATTGAATCAGTTGAACATGGTGTACAGAGACGATAATGAGTAAGTTTCTGTCTTCAACAATTAGTACCACTTGGCTAACTCTTCATTTGATTTCATCTAACCAATTACTTTTCCGACTGTGTGTTCTTCAGTGGTAATATTGACAGTCTTTTAAATATATCCTAATAGTGAGCAGCATGATAAAAGTTAATTATATGCATTAATATTTTTATTGTTAATATGGTCTTTTTAATTTCTAATTTTAATTACATAATAATTTATTTATACTTTCAGTTTTCCTGAAAATTGGATATTTTGCATCATATTTTGATCATGACTTCCTATCCTCCATCTCTTACAATATCCACCCCACCTACCTGCTCACTCCCAAATCTACACTCTTTCTTTCTCTCATTAGGAAATAAACAGGCAGCTGAAAAAAAAAAGATAGTACAGAACAAAAAAGAAAGTAAAAAGGAAGAAAGAAAAGATCAAAGCAAAGGACAAAGAAAGCATACACACACACACAAAGAGAGAGACAGAAGGACAGAGAAAGAGAGAAACAAAGGGAAATCCCATAAAAACACAGCAAAGGGAATCCCCCACACACAAAAAAAAACCCAACAAGCCAAAGACTTATAAGGTAAAAAAAAATGCCCAGATAAAGCATTATGAAACCAAAAAACAAACAAAAAACAAAAACAAAAAAACAAAAACAAAATACCACTGATTTCATTTCCTGTTAGCCATTTACTGCTTGGTGTGGGGCATCTCCTTAAGTATGATTTGTATACCCAGTGATATACAAAAAATTTTTTTTGTTCACAAGTGATTGTCAATTGGAGGAAGTTCTGAGTTAGGAATGAAGGCACAAGTTTATTCCCTGATTCATCACTGGGACCATCTGGTTTAGACCTGTTCAGCCCTGTGAATGCTGCCAGTCTTTGGGAGTTCATATGTGCATCAGTCCTGTGTCATGAAGGTCCTGTTTCATTCATGTCTTCCATTCCCACTAGCTCTTACAATCTTCCAACCTCCTCTTCCTTAAAGATTCTTGAGCCTGAAGAAGAAAGAATTATGGACACATCTCATTAAGGGCTGAATGTTCCAAGTTCTCTCGCTCTCTGCATATTGTCCAGTTGTGGGTCACAGTATGATTTCCCAACTAATGCAGCCAGAAGCTTCTCCAATGATGGCTAAGCAGGATACTGTCTATGAGTACAGCAGAATAGCATTAGGACTCACTTTATCTCTACAGTCATTTAGTAAAAAAGCAGAATTTGATTTTCTCCTGGGACTATGGCCTATCTAGCAAAAATTCTTGCCCATTTAAAAGTGGTGTCAGGCATGAGTTCCATCTCATGGAGTAGGCCTTAAATTCAAGCACATAGTGGTTATTACTTCCATAACTTTATACTACTAGTACACCAGTTCACCATGCAGGCAGATCACCATTGTAGAAAGGCAGTGAGAAAGAGAGAAGGGAGAGAGAGAGAGAGAGAGAGAGAGAGAGAGAGAGAGAGAGAGATTAAGAGGGAGAGAGGAGAGGAGAGGAGGGGAGAGGAGGGGAGGGGAGGGGAGGAGAGGAGAGGAGAAAGGTGAAGACAAACAAAGATGAGAGAGGAGTGAGAAAAGTGAGAGGTAAGAGAACAAAGGAATGAGAGAGCAAGGACGGGGCCAAAGGCCCCATTTAAAGTGAGCTGCTATCTTTTCTGTTGCTAGGTAACTGGGAGGAGTTTAGCCTGAAGATCAGAAGCTTGGGACACTGCCTACATGACTTCTAGCCATGCTTCTCTTGTGGGGGCTGTTTGGGGAGGTAACATAGGCAGGAGCCAGATTTCCAGGAGCGTGAGGGAACACCTACCATGTCATGTAGGTGAATTATCACCATTCCCAGGTTCAGACCTCAGCTCAACTGGAGACTCGCCTGTCTATTCATAGCCCAATTCCCCACACATATCTGCTACATGTGCTGGAGGAGGGTATTAGGTTCAGCCCATGCTTGCTCTTTAGTTGGTGGTTCAGTCACTGGGAGCACTCAAGGGTCCAGGTTAGTTGACTTTGTTGATATTCCTGTGGAGTTGCTATCCTCTTAGTGTCCCTCAACCCTTCCACAAAACTCATGAGCTCCTTTCAATCCTTTCCACATTTTCAAAAAATGTATTTAATTTAATTGTGTTAATGTATAAATTCATTTTAAATTTCAGTATCAATAAGACATGACATTTAAAGAATGTACTGATAAAACTTCCATCTTAAAAGCAAAGGAACACATCTTGGACACCTTACATTATAAAATTTAGTTCTGAGCAGGGACTGGTTACTGTGTGTAACAAATACTGCTCATAGCAAAAGTGCTGGTGACAAAGAATTTGGTGTGTCCTCCCACAAAATGTCTGCATACATACCCATCTATCTGTAATTGTAATAAGTTCTTAAATGTTTAAGGTGCTTGAAGGTTGCATTAGCTCAGATTCATTCGCCTGCTACTTTTGTAGCAACTGATCAAACTGTAGTCACTCTCTTCTATGTGGCATCTGTGGAGCTGGAGCGCCCTCTACTGGTAAGGATGACGACACACTCATCAGCTGTCCTCCAAGTATTTTTTTTATTGATCCTGAAGCATCTGAACTGCTATTCTAGCAATGTTCTTAGAGTCATCAAGACCGCTGTGAGGCCGTCCATCATAATTCATTCCTTGTCGCGCCCGCTCTCGACCAGCAAGAACAACGCGACCACCAGTCCTTCTAACAGCAGTTTATTCAGTCCTGATTCTTCTTGTTTATATCTCCCCCGAACCCTGGGCCTCTCACTCCTTTTATACTCTCTCTCTCATCCACGCACCGCAGGCCACGCCCCCTCGCCAGTCACGAGGCTTCAGCTAATCAGGGCAGCAGGGGCAAATCTCCACCAAATTGGATTCACCTGTATCCTGGTACACCTGCGCAGCACTCAAGATGTTTGTGTCTTATATGAGGAAGTCAGGTGCAAGTCATATGACTTAGCTGCAGTCCCTGGCGCCTTTGGGACTGCCGCCACACCCACTCCCCACAATTCCTAATTTTTCAAGCATTATTGTTAGTTTGGTCTGGCTTCTGGGAACCTTAGAAAAGTTTCTGTATGACTTTCGAATATTGATCCACTTTTTAGCAAAGGAAGAGTATTTGAGTCTGCTGAGCTGGCACTGGATGTTTAAGAATTTACTCATATCCCAGGATCCATCAGTTAGTATGCAGTACTTGTACTTAGTTCCCAACTCCTTTGACTTCATCCACTCAATCACTTTTTTCAGGACCTGAGGGAAAGCATCGGCTCTGTCTACCTGATCCTAAGTGATTCCAGTAAGACCGATGCAGAACTCTGAAAACTGAGCATTGACCTCTGGCCTCACATACTGCTGAAATGTATCTTCAATTTCTAAGGTGTGTGTATTCAACAGAACAACAGGAAACTCAATGATTTCATGTAGAAACTCAGCTGGGTTCCCCTCTTTACAAAGTGCCTCAAAGTCAATAATACAAATGTAGTCATAGTAACTGTCCACAGCAGAGCTCTCTTTCAGCATCAACTTCTGCTTCCTGTAATAGTTTTTCAGTCTCTTCTTTAGAACATCCTTGACTCCTCTTGTTTCAAGCTTAAATTCTGAAAGTTTAGCTCTGAGTTCCTCCTTACTCATTTGGTTGATACAACCATTTGTCATAGCGATCTCTTTGTAAACCGGGTCACTGAAGTCACTGCCATTGGAGGAAATGAACTTCGATCCGTCTGTCTCTTTGCCATCACATCTGCATCCCTGCTTTTCCTCCATGCTCAGCGGCTGGGACTCCTCGGAGTCTTCTGCTGCGCCCCGCCGCCATGCTCCTGGCCCTGCTAGTCCTCCATGCCTCCTCTCACAGGCTGCTAGATGGCCGCGGACGCTGTTGCTCCACCGAGTCTTCTTGCGCGCGCCAGACTCGACCAGCAAGAACGACACTGCAACAGGATCCTTCTGCACAAGTTTATTGGGAGAGCTTGATTGCAGAGGCGAAAAGACCCCGAGCCTAGAACTGGTGCTGCTTATATAGGCCTAGGAGAGGCGTGTCTCACACCCGGATTGGTTATGCACTAAGCCTCATTTGCATGTTCCTCATCTGATTGGCTACTCCCTCTCTGTACCTCACAGAGCCTCATTATCATACCTCATTTGCATGTCTCACATCTGATTGGTTATACTCCCAAAGCCTCATTATCATGCCCGGGCCAGGCAGTGTCTTTGCAAAAAACTTTACTGCATATATACACATTGGTTGTTTGTCCAAACTTATGCGTGGTGGCCAGCAGTAGTCAGTGCCACTCTGCAACAGCACTTGTGGCTTCCCACATCTCCCCCTGTTTGTTTTAATAAAAAGAGGCTGGACTAGGCCTGTGCAATTATGCCCATCCGCCGTGGCTCCTGTTTTAGGTTGTTCCTCTAATGTCACAGCCTTACTCATCATAGGGTAACCCTATCGCCACCGGGCCCCATGTCTTAGGTTGGACTGTGCACGAGGAAAGTTGCCCGTCTCTGGATACTGCAGTGCTGTGTGACAATAACTGCTAAATGACCTAGGGCGAACTCTGCAAAAGAGGCCAGCCAAAAAATGAATTAGTGGTGAAATCATGATCACTCTATCACTTGCAATGAGGAAACCTCAGTGATGTGCAAGGGTTGATCAATGATGGTTGAATCTCTCTCATCTCAGTGCCGTGGAGTGCAAGAGTAGAGAACTCAGATGCCAACTAATTCTTGAGCATGGATAACCAAATTTCAGGGGAGGAGCCATTTTCAATAGCTAAAAGTGCCTGAGTTATAATCACCTTGTCACGTTTTTGTTGGGTTCTGAATTTGCATACCAACCAGAGCATGAACACCAGTCCACAGCATATGGCAGCACCAAACAAAATCACTTCCACCCATTCCTTAAAGTAAGAAAAAGCAGAGGTAAGCCAAGAGGTAAAGTCTCCGAGGGTCACTGGTTCCACTCTGGTCCCATTAAGGTTCAGGATCTGTATCTGCAGCCTCGTCTGCAACCTCTCCAGCTCCTGCGACCAGTTCCCCTTCAGGTAATTCGATAGGTCTGTACTTTTAATAAAAGAATTATTAATGTACCTATTGGGAGTATTGCATACATGTGATGTGGATGCCACACAACTCATTTGTATGACATCCATCATCTGTTCCATATCATGTTGTAACATATCCACTCTCTGATTCACTAACATTAACCCTGAGGCGATATGAGAATCCACCCTTTGCAGGGTAAGCAATGCTTCAGATGATTTTTCTGCTATCTGACTTATGGTGTCAGCAGTATTAATTTAATGGGCCATAGCAGTTCCTGCGGTAACTGCTGATGCTGCGGACACCACAATGGCTGTAACAATGGCAGCTGTGATTCCAAAACCTCTCTTTTGCTGAATAAGACTCATTATTGGGAACTTCTCTGGATCTGCCTCAACAGGCACAGGGACAAAGATTGGTAGATGAACCACTAAGGCTAAGAATTTGGTTCCATTCCAGCATTGTGTCAAAAAACAAGTGACATTTGTACAATCTAACCATTCTGTATTATTTTGAAATTCAGCCAATATAAAGAAAAATGGAGAATTGACACAAACTTCTACTGGAGAAGTAGTCATATTTCTGATAATTCTATTAGTTGTCACATTATCTAAATGAGTAGAGGTATTGGAAAGAGTGGCAGAAACATTCAATATTTCATGAAAGGTTCCAGTCAGCAATGCAAAGGCTGACAGACTGGTACTAGCACCTGCCTCATTGCTTAAAATCCATTGGTAATATGGCCAAATATTTTCTTTCCCTGTAGCATCTCCTTTATCGTTCATTACAGCAAAATCTAGTGGGGGTGACAAAACAAAACCCTTTGCTATTTCCTTCCGAGGAAAAATTTTTGATTGACAAGGTGAAAAAACTATAGGAAATGCGAGGTCCGGATGACACCAAGGCATGCTGCATATAGCAGTAGCATTGCCAACAGGCCATCATGATCTTTTGGGAATGGTCACCTTTTACGTTATCATAATAGTGGTGATGTTTATAGGTGAAGTTATATTATTTTCAACATCACCTGAGCCTGATTGCGCTCCTTGAGCAACTTGCGTTAAAGCATTAAACAACACTCCAGAGCTCACCTTATTTTGGCTAATGGGATCTGCCCAATTAGAGATAATCTTTTTCTTTAAAAATATACAGGGTGTAAAAGGTTTATCCACATTATGCACAAAGCATAGTGTATAATTCAAATGAAAACTAGTACTATTATACACCTGTGGCTCTTGAGTTTGTCGTGCACAAGGCGCATCCAAATAACATTCCGTTGCAAAAAATAAAGGCAAGGTAGAAGAATTGGAATGTACCGGTAAAGGTACTGGCCATGATCTTACTATGGCCCACAAAGGTATACTTATCAAGGTCTCAATCATCAGGAGCAGGAGAATCATCATGGGGTTCATCTTGCTCTTTCACGGTCCTTGTCAGTTGCGTTGGGACCCAAAGTGGATTTTCTTCACCCTGTGGAAAAACAAAAATAGCTCCCCGGGATCTGATTAAGATAGGATCCGGGCCATACTATTTATTATCAAGGACATTTTTCCATTTGACCATTTCATTGGGCGATTGAGACCATTGTCCATGCCTTTCAGCTGGTGATCTTCCAGCATCATCTAATTTTAAAAAATTAAGAGTAAATATTGTAAGGGATAGAGCCATCTTTGGCGTCATAGCCTCTATTCCCCCTTTCTGTTTTTGCAAATATTGTTTCAGAGTGCGATGGGCTCTCTCAATTATGCCTTGGCCCTGTGGATTATAGGGCAATCCAGTAATATGTTTTACTTGCATTTGTTTGCAAGATTGGCTAAATTTAGAAGAAGTATATGCAGGACCATTATCTGTCTTTAACACTAGGGGCTTGCCCCATGCAGCCCAAGCCTCTAAGCAGTGAGATATGACATGAACTGCTTTTTCCCCTGTCAAGGGAGAGGCATGTAGGACACCAGAACTGGTATCGATGGATACATGTACATATTGTAATTTCCCAAAAGATGGGATATGCGTGACGTCCATTTGCCAAACATCTAGGGATCGCAATCCGCGAGGATTAACACCCACGGAAGGTGCATTAACAAATTCTACACATTTACCACACGGTAGGACAATATCTCGGGCTTCTTTTCGTGTGAGCTTAAACTTTTGTCGTAATGTAGAAGCAGGGACATGATAAAGCTGATGAAATTTCTTTACACTTTCTATAGAATTTTGTAATAGGAAAACCATGTCTCTGGTGGCTGAGTCAGCAATTGCATTTCCCTTAACCAAAGGTCCAGGTAATGATGTATGTGCTCTAATATGTTGAATATAAAAGGGATGCTCACGCATCAAAATACAATTTTGTATTTTCATCAAAAGTTCAGACACTGGACTAGACTGCTTAAAATTTCCGGCAGTCTCTAATGCTAAAACCGCATTAACTACATAAACAGAATTAGAGATAATATTTATGGGCATAGGAAATCTTTTAAAGACTTCTAAAACCACCAAACATTCTACCAATTGAGGGGCTCCTGGTGTAAATTGCAACCTTACAGCCTTTTCATTGATTACATAACTTCCAACTCCTGTTTTGGATCCATCTGTATAAATATCAATGGCTCCCTTTATAGGGGTATTAGCCGTTACCTTTGGAAATATTACTGGATGTAATAACATAAAATGTAATAACGGATGTTTAGGATAATGATTATCAATTAAACCAGAATAACTGCATCTAAGAATGGCCCATTCATCTATAGTAGCACACAATATTTGCGTTTGTGCGACAGTATAAGGGACAATTATGCTATCAGGCATTTTTCCATAGTGAGTAATTGAAGTTTTTATCCCTTTGTGGGCCATATTTGCTACCATGGTGGGATAATGCTCTATAGTCTTATTAGGGGATATATGTGGATGTATCCATACTAAAGGACCATTTTGCCATAACACAGCAGCTGGCAGATTGATGGTGCGTAATATGCATAGGCACAAAGGTTCTTGCTCATTTATACGAGTTAACTGTGCTGTTTGGATCGCTTTTTCCACTTTCCTAAGAACATCAGAAGCCTCAGGTGTTAATTGTCTCAATGAGGTAATATGTGATTCTCCTTCTAAAATTTGAAATAAAGATTTTAATTCCGAAGTAGGGATCCTTAAATAATGTCTAATCCAATTTATATCTCCTAATAATTTTTGAAAATCAAAAAATCTTTAGATGATCTTTTCTTATACTAATCTTTTGGGGTGACACATCATAAAGTAATAGTGGCTCCTAGAAAATGACTAACATTAGACTGCTGTACTTTTTCTGGTGCAATAATCAAGCCATTATTTTTTAAAGTTTCATTAAGCAAGCCATAAGCTTGCTGTATACTTTCTTCTTCGGGTCCACAAATCACTATATCGTCCATATAATGACAAATTTTTAAGGAGGGGAAACCATCCCTAACCGGTTGCAAAGCTTTTTCTACATATAACTGACATATGGTAGGGCTATTTGCCATTCCTTGGGGTAATACCCGCTATTGGTACCTTTTATCAGGTTCCATATGATTAATAGAAGGCAAGGTGAATGCAAATCTAGGTTTATCTTTCTTCTTTAATGGAATTGAAAAGAAACAATCCTTAATATCTACTACTATAATTCTCCAATCCTTAGGTAGAGCTGAGAGTAGGGGGAGTCCTTTTTGTACAGGACCCATAACTTGCATTTGTGCATTAATGGCTCTTAGGTCATGTAACAATCTCCATTTACCTGACTTTTTCTTTACAACAAAAATGGGGGTATTCCAGGGTGATTGAGTGGGTTCCACATGTCCCAGGTCTAATTGTTCTTGTACTAATTCTTTAGCTGCTTTTAACTTCTCAGAGGGTAAAGGCCACTGAGGCACCCACACCGCGTCCTCCGTATGCCACGGAATGGGCAAAGGCTCCTCAGTGGCCCCTAGAAAAAACCCAGCCCTTTCTTGTCTGCCTTTACTGTGGCTTTAACTGGTGAAATTCTACCTTGTAAATTTTTTCCAAGACCTAGTCCAGGTATATATCCCATTCCTTTCATCATTTCCTTGCTTTTTTGAGAATAGTCATTAGTTAGTATAAAGTTCATAGCTGATAACACATCTCTCCCCCACAAGTTTACAGGTAAAGGGAGTACATAAGGTTGAAAAAGCCCTGTCCTTCCTTCTTTATCTTTCCATTGTAAGGATTTTGCACTTATAGTTGGGGTAGCCTCATATCCCAATCCTTGTAAGCTATGTGACGATTGATTAACAGGCCAAGAAGCAGGCTACCACTTACTAGATATAATGCTTTTATCTGCTCCTGTATCCATTATACCTTGAAAGGTTTTTCCTTCTATTTGTAATTGTAAAGTGGGACGATTATCCAAATCTAAAGATATGTAGGCCACATTAGTTCCTGTAGAACTGAGTCCCTTATCTCCTCGCGAGTCCTGGCCACTAGGGAACATGTTATGCAAACTAGAAAGAATCAGCAATTGAGCAATGTGATCTCCAGGAGAAATGGCTACAATACCTCGGGGTGCAGAACACATAATCATAACTTGTCCCTCATAATCTGAGTCTATAACTCCGGGATGTATTACCAATCCTTTCAAAGCAGAAGAGGACCTACCCAACAGTAGGCCCACTGTATCCTTTGGTAAGGGACCTCTAAAATCTGATGAAATAGGCTGGCACCCCATTTGAGGTGTAAGAATTACTCTGGAGGTGGCACAGATGTCCAATCCTGCTGAACCCGGAGTGGCTCTCCTCGGTCTCTGGGTGGCCTCATGGACACTGTGGTCTGAAATGCCCCATACATTTGGGGGCCCTGGGGATGGGGGCCCCTCACTCCGTTTTTTGGCTGTTGCACCTTAAACTGAGTTATTGGCCTTCCTTTTATATCTCTGACTGATCTACATTCATTTGCCCAATGTCTTCCTTTCCCACATTTTGGGCAAATACCTGGTACTGTCTTTTCAAACCTACTCTTTCTACCCTTTGTACACTGCTTTTGCAAATGACCTGTTTGTCCACAATTATAGCAGGTTATTTCTTTTGTTTGCGCCATCAAGACTGTGGCAGCCAGCCCTGCATTTGAAAGAGGTCCTCCTATTTCTCTACAGGCTTTCATCCATGCTTGTATTCCTTTCCCTTTCCATGGTGTGATAGCATTTCTGCATTCTTTGGTACATTGCTCGTAAGCTAATTGTTCAATTAATGGCATTGCGGCCTCAGAATCACCAAATATACATCCTGCCGCTTCCATCATGCGAGCCACAAATTCAGAGAACAGCTCATTAATCCCCTGAATAATTTTTGTCAGGTTACCAGATACTTCTCCTCGATTAGGCAATGCTTTCCAAGCTTTCACTGCTGCCTGATTAATTTGATCATAGACCTGCACTGGGTATCCTAATTGATTGTTTGCCCATATACCCTGACCTGTAAGCATTTCAAAGCTCCATGCTTGTTGACCTGCAGTAGCTTTAGCACAGGCCTGACTCAAACACAGATCATGCCATATAGACTTCCAATCTAGATACTGTCCCATCGTAAGACATGCCTTTACCACACTCATCCAGTCAAAAGGAGTCATGGCGTTGTGAGCCAGTCTATCAATTTGGGACTGAGTAAATGAGGCATTAACTCCATAGGTCCTTACTGACTCTGCTAGCTCTTTCACTTGTTTATGCGATATTGGCTCATAATATCTCTGTTGAGCATGATCCTGAAAAACAGGAAAAGCCTGACATATTTTTTGCAACCCTTTAGGAGTGCAAAAGGAGTGGCCATAGCCAATTGCTTTCTTATCTGTATAAGGCAGAGGTGGTGGGGGAGCACTGATACTCCTCCCTATTGGACCAGATCTTTCTGCCTCATACTTCGCAGCAGCCTCCTTCAAATTTTCCTCCTCCCCTGCTGATAGTTCCGAATCCTCTGAGCTAGACAATTCTAACAAACTCAAAGTCCTCGAGACGAGGGTAAATTGACTTAATTTTCTGTTCTTTATTTTTTATGCTATCTTTTGTATCTTTACATTTTGGTTTCTTTTCCTTTTCTCCTTTTATTTCTCTCCCTTTACTTATCTTTCTGCGCACGCTTTCTTTTTCATATCTCTCTGTTTCTGACATACTTTCCTGTTGCTCCTGTAAAAGTCGCTGTCCTTCCTTAACAGCTAGCTCACATTTCTTGTCCTGGATACAAGCCTTAATTAATTTCCATAATGGCCTTGTCCCTGCTTTCACTTTCCCGTCTGCTTCCTCTCTTGCTATATCTTTTCCCAGCTTTTCCCAACTAGGTAGCGTCAGCGACCCAGTAGGGGCAAACCAAGGAGCAAGTCTGTCTATTTCTCTCAAAAAACCAGTCACTGTGCTTTCCGAAATTTTTAAACCCCTTTCTTTAAGCAAGGCTTGCACCGACCCTACTAAGGGCGTAGACTGGCCATTACCCATGATCGTCCTGGACTAAAGCGTTATCTACGTGAAATTATTCCCAGCAGATACACTTGTGCCCAGGGCGGTGACAATTAAGGCAATAGCATAAAATTAAGGCAAGAAAGAAAGCAAGCAGCACAATCCCAGCGACAATTAATGGATCTACTTCGTAGGAGAGCATGCCTCTCAGAGACTTACATTAATTTCTTTACACTTACCGGTACCTCCGTTCCTCAGCTGAAGAGTTCTGAATCCACGCAGTTGAATCCTTCTCAGCAGTCTGTTTTACGGGAACCTTTATTAACCGCTCCTTCTCCGCGATGCAGTTCTGAATCCTCCCTGTAGCAGGGGGTCTTCGCTCGTGCCTGAAGATGTTTCTTGTCCCGGGGTTTTCGGCACCACTTCTTGCGCGTGCCGGACTCGACCAGCAAGAATCCTGCAACAGGATCCTTCTGCACACGTTTATTGGGAGAGTTTGATTGCAGAGGTGAAAAGACCCCGAGCCCAGAACTGGTGCTGCTTATATAGGCCTAGGAGAGGCTTGTCTCACACCCGGATTGGTTATGCACTATGCCTCATTTGCATGTTCCTCATCTGATTGGCTACTCCCTCTCTGTACCTCACAGAGTCTCATTATCATACCTCATTTGCATGTCTCACATCTGATTGGTTATACTCTCAAAGCCTCATTATCATGCCCAGGCCAGGTAGTGTCTTTGCAAAAAACTTTACTGCATATATACACATTGGTTGTTTGTCCAAACTTATGCTTGGTGGCCAGCAGTAGTCAGTGCCACTCTGCAACGGCACATGTGGCTTCCCACAGAGTCTCATGGGAAGCTGCCTCTCTCTCTCTCCCTTGAAAAACTAATGCACTTTCAGAATTTTAAAACAATGTTATTAAGTCATATAAAGCTATCATAAGTTGAAATAATGAATGCATAACTGTCTGTGGAAAACAGAACAGCTGCCTCTGCAGAGAATGATCACACTACAGTTCCAGAAGCTTCTATGGAGTGAAGGATCAGGACAGCATGGCAGGATATCATGAGATAAGGATGCTAACAGGAGTCCAACAAATCCAGGGGTCTAAGCTTTGTTCCATGGAGTGCTATACATGTCAGCTATAAAGAGTGTTTGTTTCTCTTTTGTGATTAGAGAATTGGGTATTTAACTGATGAATTTCTTAATGTCTTTAGGCTGTACTATCTAAGTGGGAACACATGGACTGTGATTGTTCTGTGCTCATGTCTGGGAAAGAGTCTTGTCTTTGTTTTCCATCAATCTTATTGCCCATGGTAGAAGCCTCAACCTCTTCATGTCCCAGAAATGGCAGTATCATGTAGAAGGAGACAAGAAAAATTACAGATGGACTGAACCTATGGCAGAATTGCATAGATGCATTTAGAATGTGGAAGGTGTATTCAGCTGAGTACAAGACCCTTCTAAAGATAGAGTCTATATCTCAGACCAAATTTTTATTCTTGAGTTCTACTTCTGCAGATTCTGCTGCCAATGCCAAAGATACCTCTATCTATTTGTTCAACAATGGAAAACTGGGTAAGATCATTTCATCTAAGCCTCTCCTTATGTGGATCCAGGATTCAGTGCGTTCTCTACTTCCATAACTAAACATACTTCAGGGAGGGAGATGTAGAGAGAGAGAGAGAGAGAGAGAGAGAGAGAGAGAGAGAGAGAGAGAGAGAGAGAGAGGAGAGAGAGAGAGGGAAAGAGAGAGAGAACGAGTGAGCAGACTTTAGGAGAATGGGAGGGGGAAGTGAATAAGAGAGAAGAAGAAGGAGAGAGGAAAGAAAACAGTTTTAGAGTTGAGGGAGAGACAGAATCCATACACACCCTTGTCTTGTCCACATTTTTATCATTATTAATTTCTTATTCTTTTTCCAAATCAACTTAATAAGTAAACATGAGAGAAGCCAAAGTATTGCAATTTCGTTGCTACCTTAGCAATTTCAATGCCATCATTTTTGCAGGATGAATATTTTAAAGATATATTGTAAATTTAATAAAAATCAGTAGTAAGTATAAACTGCATATAGCATGGTACCTGCTTATCTCTGATATTTAACTGAATTTTTTCTCTTATTGGATTATACCAAGAGTAGAAATGTTTTACATTCCTGGAGCAATCTGCTTTTATTGTTATTCAGGGTATTTCTGGGAATTTGCTATTTTCCTTGATCTTAATGAACTTTTTTTCTATTTTGATTTTTTCCCTTTAATATCAGGCCACCATTAATTATGTTGTTTTATATTATAAACACATGTCAAGAACCATGTTATAGAATCCACAGACTTATTTAAATCTCACAGAAACTCTAGGAGATGAACACTATCAAGGTCAAGAGATGTGAAATTGTGATGTGAGCCTTACACTCATATAGGACACAAGCTAAGAATTCTCTAAAATCACTTTTTCTTCATTAATGTGTGGCCTTCCTGGTATTTTCCCAGAAATCTCTACTAAGAAGACTCTTGCTGAGCACATGGCCATCCCCTTAGCAGAGGAGCTAATTTACTTTGTACCATAACAGAGGGAATATATATATTGTCTTCCTTTCTGATCTCTGTAACTTTCACTCTAATTTGGCACCACATCAGGCCAGATATATGAATTTTCTTGACAGGAAATTTTTTGTCTTCTGGAGATAAAACAATCCCATGTTCCATTTTGTTCTGTCAATGTTAGTATACTTCCAGATTTTTAAAAAAGTACACATTTTTAAAAGAATTGTTCATAATTTTGGCTTTTTTATCTTGCACTTATTGAATCAATTGAACATGGTATACACGGATGATAATGAGTTTGTGTCTTCAACAATTAATACCACTTGGCTATCTCTTCATTTTATTTCATCTAACCAATTACTTTTCCTACTGTGTGTTCTTCAGTGGTAATATTGACAGTTTTTCAAATAAATCCTAATAGTGAGCAGCATGATAACAGTTTATTATATGCATTAACATTTTTATTGTTAATATTGTCTTTTTAATTTCTAATTGTAATTATATAATAATTTATTTATACTTTAAGTTTTCCTGAATATTAGATATTTTGCAGCATATTTTGATCATGATTTCCAGGGTTTATATTCCTGCACAAAAAAACATGACCAAGAAGCAAGTTGGGGAGGAAAGGGTTTATTTGGCTGACGCTTCCATACTACTGTTCATCACTGAAGGAAGTCAGGACTGAAACTCAAGCAGGTCAGAAAGAAAGAGCTGATGCAGAGGCCATGGAGAGATGTTCTTTATTGGCTTGCTTCCTCTGGCTTGATCAGCCTGCTCTCTTATAGAACCAAGACTACCAGCCCAGAGATGGCACCACCCACAAGGGGCCTTTCCCCCTTGATCACTAATTGAGAAAATGCCTTACAGTTGGATCTCATGGAGGCATTTCCTCAACTGAAGCTCCTTTCTCTGTGATAACTCCAGCTGTGTCAAGTTGACATAAAACTAGCCAGTACAATTGACCCCTTGTCAACTTGACACACAAACACATCACTAGTAAACCTCAACCCTTAGTTCTTATTAATCCCCAAGATCTAAATAACTTTAAAAGTACCACAGTCTTTACATATTCTTAAAATTTCAATCTCTTTAAAATATCCATCTCTTTTAAAATCCAAAGTCTTTTTACAATTAAAAGTCTCTTTAACTGTGTGCTCCACTAAAACAGTTTCTTCCTTCAAGAGGGAAAATATCAGGGCACAGTCACAATCAAAAGCAAAAATCACTCTCCAACTGTCAAATGTCTGGGATCCAACTCACGATCTTCTGGGCTCCTCCAAGGGCTTGGGTCACTTCTCCAGCCATGCCCTTTATAGCACACAGCTTTTCCTCTAGGCTCCAGATGCCTGTACTCCACTGCTGCTGCTGATCTTGGTGGTCATCTCATGGTACTGGCATCTCCAAAATGCTGCTTTCTTCCACTGTGACTTGGCTTCAACAATAGCCTCTCATAGGCTCTCTTCATGGTACCAGCCTCAACTCCTTTGCATGAACCCTTCAGTTCTGGGCCATCTATTGCAACTGAGGCTGCACCTTCACCAATGGCCTTCCATGGCCTCTCACAGTGCCCAGCCTCAGCTGCTCTGCGTGACCCCTTCATGCCTTCAAAACCAGTAACACCTGGGTGACTCTTACACATTACCAAGTCCCACAGCAGCATGAGGTACCAAGATACCTTGGCTATCTCTGGAACACAGCCTCTGTGCTCTCAGAAAACACTTCCCAGAAGATGTCACCTCAGTGATGCTGGTCTCTTCTTTGTTGTGTCTGACCAGTGGCTCACATGTCTGGGTTTTAGTCTGGAAAGGCATCTTGGAAACCTGGAAGAGAAGAGGGAGCTAGGCGGGTGAGAGAAAGATGTAGCTAAGTTAGAATTCTGATCAAAGCCCAATTTTACTATTTCCGACACAGTTATGAAGGAGGGGAAGGGGCCCGATTCCCGCCAAATCATCTTGGAGTAAGGTTGCAGGTGAACACGTGATGGCTCCGGAACAGCTAGAAGGCAGGCAGTGGGAGTGGCAGGATGGTAGGGTGGCAAGCTCTGCCCCGATGCTCTCTAATACTGAAACCTGAGCAAACAGGTTTCAGGCTGGGGAGGGGAGGCTACATCTCCTCCCTGTTGTTAATATAAAAAAGAAAAGGCTGGGCTGAGGCATAAAATTTATTTATGCTCTATAGTTCTGCCTGAATTTTAGGTCCTAATGAAGAAACCTGTCTCAATGGGATTTCTTAACTTTTCTTATGCTAAACCATATCTGGATAAGACTGTCCTTTCTGTCCTAGTAAACAACTAGTAGACTAGCCTTGAGCTGTAGGCTCTGACTTTATAATGCTAATTAGTACTGAATAGGTAACTTCCTAGTTGAATTTTAAGTAGTCTGTATGAATTTGAAAGGCACTATATTATGAATAACACTGAAGGAGAGTACGTGGATATTCTATGCATTCTTGGATGACAGGCGGGGGAACAGGGAGGAGGGGGTTAAGACTGGCTCCATAGTACAAGGCCAACTGGCTTTTTAGGGTGAGAGGCTGTGAAAGGCTTGCCCTTCTAACAGTATGGTCTCCAACCTCTCCCCCCCCCCCATTAATTAAGTTTAATAAGGCCACACTTAACTGAGGTGATCAAATGATGTTTTCATCCATAGATGAGTGGGCTTTAACCTTTGCTTGGGGGGAAATTGACCCGATTCCTCCCGTGGGTGCTGTCATGACCCACACTTGTGGCTCTTGGTATCTTTTGGGGAGGGGAGGTAGAGCCTTAGAAAGATATTTTTGGCTGGAACTGGAACTAGATACCAAACTCTATCCAAACGGGGAACCCAGAAATGGTCAAGCTGGACCTTCCCCTGCAGTAAATTTCTGCACCCAAGCGGTACCCATACTGTATTCGTGTGATCACGAATCAGTATGCACAGTTCTGAGTAATGTGCAGCTCCTAAAGGAGAATTGTCAACCTCAGATTTAGCAAGGCTTCAACAAGAATTATGTCATTAGTAACACCACAATTTGTGGCTAAATTAGGAGCTGGAGGTCACCCTCTTCATCTCTGTTATTCCCACAGCCTGAGGAACTAAGGGGACTTTGTAGTAACAGCAAGGGTGGAAAACCAGAGACCAGCTAAGGGACTAAGCCCGTCTATCAGAATAAAAACCAATCTCTTTTCTAATATTTGAAATATCTGCCTTTTTAGCCCTCATAGTAAACCTAAATCTGAAATCAGACCTAAAGCCACAAAACGTGCTGGAATGTCTTTTGAATGAAAATAGCAGTCGCCACCTGTAAGCTCTTGGGGGCAGGGATGCATGCCCGCTGCAGTCTGGCGGGAGGATGTTGATTGACCTGCTTGAAAAAAAATGAGATCTAGACAATGAGAAAATAGCAATGCAAAGCTTCTTTTGGGGAAGACCAGGTACTTTATTCAGTTGTAAATTAGCAAGGCACAATCTCAGTCTCTGGGCTGGTTTTAGAATAGTAAAAAGGCCAGAGACTCTCTGGAAGTGGGGGATATGCTCTGAATTAACTTTACTAGGTAATTAAGAATATAGTTATCTACAATAGGAATCTCTCTGATATTGGACTGAATATTAGACCAGTCTAAGATTGAGTTAGAATGACTGGTCACACTGAAGAAAAGAGAAAAATCATTATGACTCTATTAAATGACTAATCTCACTAAGTCAGAATATACAGTCTCTGATGTACTATTGCCATAAAGTTAAAAGGCTTGAAGCTAGTCTAAACTGGAAAAATGGTAAGCAAGGATGGATCTAAAACATGAATCTAATTTACTTTCTTAGTCATTTCAATCAGGGCACTGAGTCAACTTACCTGCCAGCTTGTCACACGAATTAATCATCATGCGTTTGCAGCGTCCTGTGGAGAGAACCTGTTTTTCCCTTCCCTAATAAGGCAGCTGTTTAGGATCAATCTATAAGCCAATAAGTAGATCCTTTTAAGATACTATAAAGCATTTATTAAATTCTTTGACATTTAAATTTCAAAATTTGAAAATAAAGGTATGATTTAAATAGTGTGCATGGGAATGCACTAAATAGTATGTACAGGGATACAATTTTCCCCTTCTTTGTCTTTTAAGAAGCTAAAGTTTTAAAGTTTCACAATATCTAATCTTTCAAATTAATAACTTGTTGACAAAACATTTTAAATACTTGGCTGTAAAGGGGCAGTGACTAATTGCACTTTCAATCATTTTTCTTAAGGAGTGGTTGTAACTAGAAAGCTTGAAAAGTTATTAAGAGTCACATGTGCATAATTTATTTGTATATTAACTAGAAATAAGAACATTCATTTGTAGCAAATTATTAAGTAAAAGTCCTCAAGAATTAACACTATTATGTGGAAACAAGTAGTAACTGAGGACACTAAAAGGAAAGAATTATACATGCACAATTTTAACAATACTAAAATATTATCTTAAACCATAACTGTTATGAATATATAAAGAATGAGGTTATATATTCAATCTATTTTATATGGACGACTTATAGACTGTCTGAGATATAAATTTATCCTTGCATTGTTTTAAAATGTCCAGGCAATTAGGACAATTTAATAAATGTCTAAAAACCGCCTTCTTAAAAGGACAGCATTTTTTCCTATGAGTTGTATATGCATAAGCAATTGTAACTTTGAGAATTAATAGTATCTGAGGGACGAACAATCTTAAGCAATTGTGAGCTCAGAGATATAGCATTGACTATTAATATACAAATTAAGGTTTGATTGTTCAGCATTTTAAAACACCATCTACAGCACACAACTAGATTATTTGTGCTGAAACAGGGGGAAGCTGTGTGTCTCAAGGCTCCGCCCCACAGCAGCCAGCAGCTAGTTGGGTTAGGCCAACAATCGATCGGCTGGGAGGATGAGAAAAATGACTTTACAATGGTTTTTTTTTTTTTTTTTTTCTGGCCAAGGAATTGTCTTGGGCACAGCTAATATTTAGTTGCCAATGAATATGCTTAATAACAATAATAAAAGCTTTATTTTTTGTAAAACCTTTTGTAGTAAACTAAAACCCTAAGTAATAAAAAGATATTGTCTTTGAATCTTTTGGGGGAGAGCAAGGATTTAAGGTAAACTTCCCTTGAGAAGCATTAGTTAATAAAATACTTTCCACTTAGGAAACAATATACACTGAAAGATTAAAACTCTTAGCTTCTTGTATAGAAGCAGAGACAATAAAAAGTTTTCTTACATAATGTAAAGCTATATTAGCCATACCTAGAGGCAAAATTTTCCAGTGATTACCAGTTCACTAGAAGCAAACCCTTTATCATGTAAGGGGAAAATAAGACGAACCTTTAAACCTATAATAACTTTACATGAAGTAGGCAAGCCAGATTGTAATGCCTTTATAAGTTCTACAGTCTGATTGACCCTTCTATAAACTTTGAATTAGAACTTTATTTAGAACAACATCTGGATAGATCTGCAACACTGTTTGTTTAGCTAAAACAAAATTTCCCTGGAGGCAGGGAGAGGCAAGTTTCAAGAGCTTCCTTAGGCATCATTTGTAAGACAAAAGAAAGTCACACAAGCCCTGCTGAGGCTGCTCTGAGCTTTGTATGGCTGTATGGTCACAGAGAGCTGTATTAGTGCTCTCATAAGATGATTACTCTTGTAATAATCTTAATTAACAATATATGGGTGAGTAGAAAATCTTAAATTTGCGATCAGGAGAGGAGAGGAAAGGAGAGGAGAGGACGGGAGGGAAGGGGAGGGGAGGGGAAAGGAGGGGAGGGGAAGGGGAGGGGGAGGGGAGGAGAGAAGAGGAAAGGAGAAAGGTGAAGACAAACAAAGATGAGAGAGGAGTGAGAGAAGTGAGAGGTAAGAGAACAAAGGAATGAGAGAGCAAGGACGGGGCCAAACACCCCATTTAAAGTGAGCTGCTAACCAGGTTAGTTGACTCTGTTGATATTCCTGTGGAGTTGCTACCCTCTTAGGGTCCCTCAATCCTCCCAGAAAAATCATGAGCTCCATCTAATGTTTGGCTGTAGCTCTCTGCATCTACTTTCATTAGCTGTTGGCTGGAACGTCTTAGAGAACAGTTATGTTAGGATCCTGTCTACAAGTATAACAGAGCATCATTAATAGTTTCAGAAATTGGCCCTTTCCCATGGCATGGGTTTCAATTTGGTTAGCCCTCAGTTCTAGCTGTCCCTCCCTGTATTTCTTCTCTTATCCTCTTTATACATCCCCCTCCATTTAATCCTACATCCTGTCCATCAATAACTACATATTCAATTTTCCCTTCCATAAGAGATCCCTTTCTCCCCCTAGTCCCTTATGTAATAGCTAATCTTTGTTTATACAGATGAAGCAATTTCATTAAAAACTGAAAAGCGAATATTCATATATAAGTTAATATATACCATATTTGTCCTCTGGACTCTGGTTTACTTCTGGATGACTTTTTCTAGATCCATTCATTTACCTGTGAATTTAATATTTTTTAACTGTTGAGTAATATTCCATTGTGTAAAAGTACCACTTTTCTTAATCTATTCTTTCATTGACAGATATCTAGGTTCTTTCCAATTTCTGGCTATTATGAAGAAGAGCAATGAACATGGTTAAACAATTATCTGTGCAATAGTATCAAATATACTTTGGGTATATGCCTTAACTGTATTTTTTTTCTGGATTTCTGCCAGCAGGTCCATGTGCGTGGAAAAAACCCAGTCTAGCCGAGTCTCGAGTCTCTCCATGGCTAAGCTGGATGGTGAGTGTTGATGGCCCAAAACAAACACACTCATGCCAGGAATCTTCTCAGTCTTTTGTTTATACAGGGTTGAGGAAGGAGGTGAGGATTTTTGGTAAGATCAGATGTTCTGGGAAGAGTGACAGAGGGTATGAGGTGACTGACAGAGCCAATAAAGTTTTTCTACATCAGAAGTAGCTATTCATAGGCAGGCTTAAGCAGGTCATGCTGAGTCGCTCCAGCATGGAAGTGAGCAAGACAGGTCTCTAAACTCGAGCCAATGGCTCAGACTTCCTCACTAGGCCTCAGTATCTGGCTGAATAAGGCCCAAGATATTTTGAGGTAGATGTATTCCAAGCTTTCAAAAGAACCAGCACATTGATTTTCATCACATTGCAGAATCACAGATCATTGCAGCATAAGCTGTCATTTGTTTCATTGATCTTGGCTATTCTGACAGTTGTTAGATGAAATCTCAATGTAGTTTTGATTTGCATTCAGTGATGGTTTGTATATTCTTGGACCAGTGTACTCGCTAGATTTGTGTCAACTTGACACAGGCTGGAGTTATCACAGAGAAAGGAGCTTCAGTTGGGGAAATGCTTCTACAAGATCAAGCTGCAAGGCATTTTCTCAATTAGTGATCAGGTGGGAGTTCCTCTTGTGGGTAGTGCCATCTCTGGGCTGGTAGTCTTGATTCTATAAGAGAGCAGGCTGAGCAAGCCAGAGGAAGCAAGCCAGTAAGAACATCCATTCATGGCTTCTGCATCAGCTCCTGCTTTCTGACCTGCTTGAGTTCCAGTCCTGACTCCCTTTGGTGTGGAGGTGTAAGCTGAATAAACCCTTTCCTCCCCAACTTGCTTATGGTCAAGATGTTTGTGCATGAATAGAAAAACTGACTAAGACAGACCAGGGTGTGCCACCTTTTGGAGGTGTGGCCTTGATGGAATAGCTGTGACCTGGTCAGAATAGGTGTGTCACAGTTTGGGTGGGGTTGATACTTTCACCCTAGTATCTGGAAGTCAGTCTTGCACTAGAAGCCTTTGAATGATGACATAGAACTCTCAGCTCTGCCTGAACCATGCCTGCCTGGATACTGCCAGGCTCCCACCTTGATGATAATGGACTGTCTTCTGCGCGCTGGACTGGCCAGCAGTAACAACACTGCAACAGGATCCTTCTGCACACATTTATTGGGAGAGCTTGATTGCAGAGGTGAAGAGACCCCGAGCCCAGAACTGGTGCTGCTTATATAGGCCTAGGAGAGGCGTGTCTCACACCCAGATTGGTTATGCACTAAGCCTCATTTGCATGTTCCTCATCTGATTGGCTACTCTCTCTCTCTGTACCTCACAGAGCCTCATTATCATACCTCATTTGCATGTCTCACATCTGATTGGTTATACTCCCAAAGCCTCATTATCATGCCCGGGCCAGGCAGTGTCTTTGCAAAAAACTTTACTGCATATGTACACATTGGTTGTTTGTCCAAACTTATGCGTGGTGGCCAGCAGTAGTCAGTGCCACTCTGCAACGGCACATGTGGCTTCCCACAGGACTGAACCTCTAAACCTGGAAGACAACCCCGATTTAAATGTTTTTTTTTATAAGACTTTACTTGGTCACGGTATCTGTTCACAACAGTAAAACACTTCAGTGTTCTTCAGGATTTGTATTTCATCTTTTGACAATATGTACCCCATTTTCAATTGGTTATTTATTTTTTGATGACCAGTTTTATATATATATATATATTAAGGATCACCCCTCTATCAGATGTAGAGTCAGTGAAAAAAAATATTTTCCCATTTTGAAATCACCCACTATCACTGTGTGAAATTCAACATATTATTTAATCTAAACTTTAGAATTATAATATCCTCTTGATGGACTTTCCTTTGATGTGTATATGCTGTTCTTCCCTATCTCTTTGGATAAGTTTTAGGTTAAAGTCTATATTTGTCTGATATTTAAATGCTTGTACAAGCTTGTTTCTTGAGTCTATGTGCTTGGAATATATTTTTCATACTTTTACTCAGATATGATGTTTATCCTTGGGGTATGGTGTTTTTCTTGGATGCAGCAGAAGTCTGGAGACATAATGTCCATTTGATTGTTCATGTGTTTGTTATAGTGGTATCCAGATAATAATCCAGCCTTTGGAATGATTGTAATTCACGGTACTGATACCTGGTCTTTGATCATCAGGTCCATTTTACATTCCTTGGTTTCTGTTGCATCTCTAGATCTTGAGTGTGTGATAGCTGTAGGTTTCCTGTTAGGGACTACTCTATGCTCCTGCCAAGTGTGACCACTGGGGATGCTAGTCAGAGCTTGTTCTTAGGTCTTAGAAGTTCACACACAGAAATAAAGATGGGCTAGAAGGCAGGGTTGAGAGGATTCACAGGAAGAATGAAAGGTAGTTTTGCCAAAAATGATTTGATTGCCTAGTCAACAAGGCCTGAGAATTTCCAGGGATAGAGTATCTTAAGTGTGGGCAAGTAGTCAAAGTGATAGAATAAAGAAGGCTAAGGAGAGGATCTGCTTAGTTCCTTGGGAATTGGAGGCAGAAAAGAAGAGGTTGCAGAAAGTGGTCTACTACCAAGCTGGAGATAAAACTTGGGAACTAGTTTTGAAGTGTGGGAAGAAGAATTAAAATCACTTACCTGTTATTGAAATTTTTAATTCCAATCTGGGGTTTCTATCCCACCTTTGACCATTTAGTTCCTGGAAAAACACAGACACACACAACCTTATACTGGCAATAAGCCATAATCAGCAGAAGAGCTTGGCAGATATCTACCCTCTATGTTATTAGAATCTACTCTCCTATTGATAACCCTGAGCTATTACTTACTATATGTCATCTGAGTTGCTCTTAACTACAATTGCCCAGCCATCAAGGCCATGTTTTCATGACTCAACTGAACCCATAGCATCTTCCTCCTCCACCTTCTTTTGCTCTCTTGATTCTCCTCCCATTCCAAGCCCAGGAATCCTAAACCCCATCTCTATCTCTTGTGCCTAGCTATTGGCTGATGACATCTTTACCAATCAGAAATAATTTGGGGCCAAGGTCACATAGTGGCATTAAGGTCCACCTGTGGGCTCCAGGTCCTGGGGGGCTGAACTTAGCATCACAATACTCAACACTTACCTGATTCCCTGGCCAATGTGGCCAATGGATTTCCAGGGAGGGACTACCTCAGGTGTTCACAAATGAGATAACAATATGGGGTGTTGAAGAAAGGCTAATTCTCTGGCAGAGCTGGACAGTCAATTTCCAGAGAAAGAATGCCTTGGATTCTGGCAGATAAGACAAAAGGCAAGTTCTTCATTTCCTTGGTGGTGCTCAAATTTTCAAATAACTAATATTATAAATTAATTAAAAGTTCCCTCCTCTTCTCATCCCCACCTGCCCCCAGTCCACCCACAAAATCTCTTGAATTTCCCCCATCCCAGGGAGAAACATGCATTCCCTTTGAGCCCTCTTTTTTACTTAGCATCTCTGGGTCTGTGGATTGTAGCATGATTATCCTTTACTTAATAGCTGATATCCATTTATAAATGAGTACATAGCATGTTTATCTTTCTGGGTCTGGGTTACCTCACTCAGGATGGGTTTTTTTCCTAGTTACATCCATTTGCCTACAAATGTTTAATGTCATATTTTAAAAGACCTAATTAATTTTCTGTTGTGTAAATGTATTATATTTTATTTCTCTATGCTTCTTTTGAGGGACATCTAGGTTGTTTCATGTTTTTAGCTATTATGAATGAAGTTGCTATGAACATAGTTGAGCAAGTGTCATGAAGATGTATGATTTGGGGTCCCGACTCAGGAGGACTCCTATTTAAAGTATTTAGCTTTGGGGGGGGGGCACTGATACTGGGAGGTAAATTGAATAAATAAATAAATAAATTTAAATTTTTGAAAGAATAAAGAAACTTAAAAAAACTTAGTTGTCAACTTTAAATACATTTCAGAGTAAGATCACACTGAAATAAGAAAAGAATTCTTAATTTGTTTCCATATATATTTGAAATGTTTTGTGGCATTTAAATGTTTCAAATATTACTCATTTTAGATTTAGCATTTTCAGTGTAATGATCTCAAAAGCAGGAGTTCAGACTATAAAAAGCTTTCACAGTTCATTCCACAGTCAACCTCCACCTATGTATACAGAACACTGGATATCCAGCTATGGGACCATGATCTAAGTGGCATTGCCTCTAGAATTGTTACTGACTCTCAGGAGGGATGAGGAGCCTCAGCCAACCCTGGACGCTGACGACAGTGACAGAATAGACTTTCAAAGACATGCAACAAACAAAACTTACTGTCTTAGGCAGGGTTTCTAGTCCTGCACAAACATCATGACCAAGAAGCAAGTTGGGGAGGAAAGGGTTTATTCAGCTTACAATTCCATACTGCTGTTTACCACCAAGGAAGTCAGGACTGGAACTCAAACAGTCAAACAGGTCAGGAAGCAGGAGCTGATACAGAGGCCATGGAGGGATGTTCTTTACTGGCTTGCTTCCCCTGGCTTGCTCAGCCTACTCTCTTAAAGAACCAAGACTACCAGCCCAGAGATGGCACCACCCACAAGGGGCCTTTCCCCCTTGATCACTAATTGAGAAAATGCCTTACAGTTGGATCTCATGGAGGCATTTCCTCAACTGAAGCTCCTTTCTCTGTGATAACTCCAGCTGTGTCAAGTTGACACAAAACTAGCCAGTACAGTTACCAAACATTTTGGAAAAAAATAGTGTAAAAAGAGACACAGAAATTACAAAAAGGAAACAAGCAGCTGAAAATTGGAAAACACAGAGCAATTCCACTGTGAGTAATTCAGTAATATATTGTGTTCATAAAAGGTGGTCTGGATGCAAACTGAATAAAATTAAAGAACAAAATTGTGAGGTGAAGCAGAAATTTGAGAGACATTCCTCATCTTCAGCATAAAAGAGAGGAAGAATGCAGAGCAGGACATGAAGGAACACCTCCACAATCTTTCCCTTTGGAAGAATGATGATCTGGAGATCTGTTGTCTAGAGATCAGTTGCCATCAACACAAAGACAAACGAAAGTATGGAACCACATATGCAAATTTTTAAGTTTGCAAAGCAATACTTTGAAAATGCAAATAGGTATATATTTATGATATTTATAATCTAGGTGCATGAGAGGTGGAAATAAATGCTAAATTAATTGTGGTTGCTAATTATGGGTAGAAAAAAAGACTAAGTTTACATTGACAACATCACTGTTTCTCTTTCTTTAGAGAATACACACCCTGCTAAAATCTAGAGTCAGTGGACATATGATAAAGGTGTTTAACATATTATTCTAGCCTCAGATACATATTGAAATTATTTTAAAAACTGAATTAGATATAATCAGTTTTAAATATTTACCACAAAATTACAAAAGACAAAAATCACACAGCCAGTTGCTGGAAATATGAAGTTAGCTGTCTAATTGTACCTTCTGCTGTCCTATATAGGCTACAACTAAAAATTTACAACAAAATTCAACAATGAAGACTCAAGGAAGGAGGGTACAAACTCCCTTTCCTCCACTCCAGTTGAAAGCAGCCTTTGCATCAGAAGGAATATGAAAAATATGATACACACCCTTTTCTGACAATTTTTCTGTGTGAAGTGTTCCTTCCAGACAAATTAGATGAAAGGATTGCTGAACATGATGGCATAGAGGTCTCAATGCCGATTCTGGGCCATACTCTGTGTCTCCATATGTTTGCAAGGGCAAGAGAAGGCTGTGGGAGCTAAGACTGAGAGGAAATGAAAGAACTTATATTTAGCTTTCTTATTTACAGATTAGGAATTTGAAGTCTTAAGGTTCACCCAGAAGAAACAAACCACACAAAGAAATCTACCAAGGAGAGCATACTCTGAACATGGTAGTGATATGTTCCTGTGTGTGAGTCCTGAAGGCATGCTACACTCCAGTCCTGGTGTCATCTTCTCCCTCCCTCATCATCCATGTATGAGTGAGAAACTGCTATAGAACTGTATTCCTACACCAGCCTAAAATTCAAGACTACTTAGGGTTTACCCTAAATGGAGATTCTCCCCACCTGGTGAAGCTGCCAGACAAAGCAGCCTGCCAAGAAGTCTTTGTATTTACTATGTCCGCTGTAACAAATTACTACAAAGTTCCTGGTGTATTCCAAACACCATTCATCCTTCAATTCTGGAAATCATGCTTCTGAGAAGTATGCTGATTCACAGAACTAAAATAAAGGTATGAAAAACAGATGCCTAGAGTAAAAGTCATTTCCATGACTTTTCCCCCTAGAGATTGTGCATATCCCATAGCTTAAGGCTCTCAAGCTATAGGTGATGATCCCTTGTGAGTTAGCAAAACTGAATATGAGGACCATGATAATTTTGACAATAATAAAAAGTTTCTGTATACTCAGGAATCAAAAATTAATTCAAAATTAAATGCATGGTTGTTTCTGGCAGCAGTCAAAGGTATTGAATCAGGAAACCTTCCTGTGGCCTTGGCTCTAAATACAAAACCTGTACACTTAGTACTGAGCACACCAACCTGTCACTCAACACCTGCAAATGCTATCTGAATACCTTGGCTCAGATTGGAGACTGCTAAACTTCAGTGTTTTGCTGTGTGTACAAATGTTCCAGTGAAATGTCCAATGAAAACATAATGACTTAATTATAGAAAACTATTTTCCCACTGTCATTCATTGACATGTAAATATCAAATATGTCTATGTGTGGATGGCACTCTGTAATATCCAAATTTAGATATTTCTGTTATCTTCTTGTTCTACGGAAATATAAGTGTTCAATTAAAACAAATAAAAATTAAGATTAAAACTACATAACAATATTTCTCAATCATCTGTACACATAAGTATGGAGTCAACTTTAAAATTAAGTACAAATGTAATTTTGTAATTTCAGGATGGTGTTTTCTGGAGAATTTATTTAGATTTTATGACAAGATATTTTTGGTTCTGGCCAAGTGATAGAATTTAAACAGAAGAGCACCACTGACAATGAAAGCGTCTGTACCACAGGCTGCAGCTCACCCAGACTGACAGGAAAAGAGATAGGTTTCATTATTCAGCAGAATGTGTTTACTTCTAACAATCATGACTATAAACAAAACCTCCTTGCTTAGTTTGTATTGAAGTTTTGGTTGTATCAATCATAAAACCAGCCAAACAAAAACAACATCATATGAGAATGCTGTGTGCCACAACAAAAACAGAGGATATTGTTAAGAACTTATAAATGTTTCATATAAAAAAACTTTTAGAGAAATTTGTCACCATCAACAAAAATCATTACTTGAATACTACAAAATTACTTAATTGCAAATATTAAAATGTCCTATGTGACAGGTTCCCTTTTCTTCACTGCTGACCCACCCACAGGCACTTACAGTCAAAACCATCACAGGTACTTCCCAGGAGGAATGTGCTCTTCACAGCCATTTGCCTTCAAGCCTTTGAAGAGACCTGGACCTCAGTTACAAGAGATTATCACAGAGACCAAGTGCCTATTGAGAGCACAAAATGTAGACAGAATCCTGAACAAGGAAGTTACCTTTAACTAAACAGAATCCCCTATGATTATTTTTTCATAATAACATCAAAAAGTGTCTTGCCACTAATCAGTACCCCCAGAACTCGTGTCTCTATCTGCATATTTAGCATAAGATAGCCTAGTTCACCATCATTGGGAAGAGAGGTCCCTTGGTCTAGCAAACTTTGTATGCCCCAGTACAAGAGAAAGCCAGGGCCAAGAAGTGGGAGTAAGTGGGTAGGGAAGCAGGGCAGGGGTGTATAGGGGACTTTTGGGTTAGCATTTGAAATGTAAATGAAGAAAATAACTAATAAAAATATGTCAAAAATTCTCTAGCATTAAAATAACATTATGGACTTTAATAATACATGTAGATGAGGGTAATTCAAGTCACCAGTCATACATAGGCACATATGCACATTTATGTATCTTATGTTTTATTTGCAGTACATTAGTTAAGTGGTAGATTTTGTATCCTTCTGTAATGTTTGGCTTTATGTTCACTTGTGAACTGACTTATGAAAAACCCAATAGAAAGAGAAAACGTTCAACAGTGGAAAAAATAAATTATGAATGATAGCCAAAAAAAAAAAAAAGTGTCTTGCCAGACTTTTTTTAAAACTTGATGATTTGGGGCTGGAGAGATGATTCAGCAGTTGACAGCACTAATTACTCTTCTGAAGGTCCTGAGTTAAAATCCCAGCAACCACATGGTGGCTCACAACCATCTGTAAGGTGATCTCACAAGCTCTTCTGGTGCATCTGAAGACAGATTCAATGTACTTAGCTACAATAATAAATAAATCTTTTAAAAAAACTTGATTTAAGCTTGTTGTTTCATTAAAGAAGTGGTAGCATATTAATTATCAATAAAATTCAAAACTGCACAAAAAAGATAACATGTGGAAGAAGGTAGAAAGCAACTCTTTGCAAATGTATATATCTGCATATGAGTTCATAACTAGAAAGAATTTTTCTAAAGTTAAATTCTAAGAGTTATAACAGGGCAACTGAAGTGCCAGGAGACAACTTAAGAATGTTGCGTTTTGATTCTAAATCGCTTTGCTGTACTAAATCATTTTAATTCATTGTTTTTAATAGCAGAGTAGTACTCCGTTGTGTAAATGTACCATATTTTCTGTATCCATTCCTCTGTTGAGGGACATCTGGCATCTTTCCAGCTTCTGGCTATTATAAATAAGGTTGCTATGGACATAGTGGAGCATGTGTCCTTATTATCATTTGTAGCATCTTCTGGTAAATGCCAGAAGGAGTATTGCTGGATCTTCCGGTAGTACTATTTACAATTGTCAGAGGAACCGCCAGACTGATTTCCAGAGTGATTGTACCAGTTGGCATAGCAATGGAGGAGTGTTCCCCTTTCTTCACATCCTCACCAGAATCTGCTGTCACCTGAGTTTTTGAACTTAGCCATTTTGACTGGTGTGAGGTAGAATCGAGTGTTGTTTTAATTTGCATTTCCCTGATGATTAAGGATGTTGAACATTTCTTTAGGTGCATCACAGCCATTCGGTATTCCTCAGTTGAAAATTCTTTTGCTTAGCTCTGTACCCCATTTTTAATAAGGTTATTTGGTTCTCTGGAGTCTATCTTCTTGAGTTCTTTGTACACGTTGGATATTGGCACTCTATCAGATGTGAGATTGGAAAAGATCTTTTCTTAATCTGTTGGTTGCCTCTTTGTCTTATTGACAGTGTCCTTTGCCTTACATAAGTTTGCAATTTTATGATGTCCCATTTATCAATTCTTGATCTTACAACACAAGCCATTGGTGTTCTGTTCAGAAATTTTTCCCCTGGGGAAGCAGCATTCTTAAGACTGGCTGTTTGCTTTCATCTTTAATGAATTTCAAAATGATGTATAAACTAAACAATGATTTTTAAAAGAAATTTGTGATTTATTAACATAAGTGTTTGATTTGTAAATCTATTTTATATGTCTATGTGTCAAGAGTCTCATAATCTACCTTGTATCTTTAATATCAATAAATTCTCCAATTCTACTCATATCTCATTCTTGGGCTCTCACCTTCCCCCATCACCTTCTTTCACTTTTAAGAACCCTTACCTAAGCCAGGCAATCATAGACAAACTCACCTCCTCAATATCATTGGACAAATTAGCATAACTACCCTACTGTGAAGCATAGAATACTCCCAGTTCCAGGTTACCTTTCAGGAAAGGATGGATTTTTTTTTCATAACGTATATCCCAGGGATTGGCATAAAAAAGAAGGATGCATACTTCATCTCCTGTTCTTCCATTTGTCCTTCCCTCATTCATATTCATATGCATATAACAATCTGTTTGTCTGTCTATACATACATACATACATACATACATACATACATACATACATACATCCTTCTCTATGTATCTCAATTTCTTGTGCCTCAAAGTGTCAAGTAACGCAAATGACAAAAATCCTATCTCTTGTCATTCAATACTGTTCATACACACACCACCTAGAGGAAGGGAACTCCCCACTAACACCAAAACTTTCTCTCTGTGACCCATAGCAGGGTTCTTTTGCTCCTCCACTTCACACTACCTCTCCATCCAGAGATTCCTTTCATATCTTCTCTGTTTCTAGAACCTTCCAGACACCAATGATCAAGAATTGCTTTCATTTTAAGGGTTGCTGAGCACCTCCTATATACGTTGTCTCCAAAATCTTTTGTCCTCTGGGGAAATGAAGGTCAATAAAACCACACACACACACACACACACACACACACACACACACAAACACACCAATCACTTGCAATTGTACACATATGTACACACACATACAAGTATACATAAACATGCATGCATGCACACACATAACTTGTTCACACATCCACATATTCATCCACACACATATCCACATATGCATGCACATACTCACAGCAAGTAATTATACAGTTCAGTGATGCACCAGACAGATACATGAGTATTAAAAAGGAATAACTGAAGCTGAGCCTGTACACCTTAGAGATGGCCATTATTGGGGACCTTGAGAGTTGGTTACATTTGGTCTCAAAGAAGAAGGAACATTCAAAGCAGATGGAATAGAACTGGCAAAAGGCTACAGATGAGACACCTTGGAATGTTCAGCAACAACAACTAGCTTTCAATGAATAGTGAACAGAAAGCAAAAGGATGAGAATGAGACTGGAACAAAGTTTGTGGCTTCAGCTAACGAGATGGTTCCGTGGTTCAGAGTACTTCTTGCACTAGCTGAGGATCTGTGTTTGATGCCCAGTATCCACAAGGCAGCTCACAACCATCTGTGACTCCAGCTCCAGGGGATCTGATGCCTACTGCTGCCCTCCAGGGCTACCAGGCCTACACATAAAGCTCCTATATACATGCATGCAAAACACATTCAGAGAGAGGGGAAGGGGAAGAGAAGAAGTAAATAAGTCTTTTAAAATAATATGAAGTTTGTATCAAGTTGCTGTGGATGTCAGCGTGAGTACATGTACAGTGACTGTCTGATGAGTGTGTGTCTCCTTTACACCCCTCCTGCTATGAAGACCAGTAGACATACTTGAAAGTAGGACAAGATTAATTGGCCATGTGACTGACAGAAATTTTAGGGGGGGGGCTTCTTTCAGGACAGCTTCTTTCTCTGTTCTCTGTAGTGTCTCAGGGCCCCCCAAACAGCCAAGAGTAAGAGCAACACCTCTGCTTTCTTCCTACCTGAAAGGATATGAATTAGGGAGCTTGTCCCTTTCCCTGGTGATTGCTTCTTTAGAATTATAGAGGTGAAATGCTACCTGGAAAAAGTCAGAGGATATGAAGTACCAGATATGGGGTCAGAAGGTTTCTCCATCCATTTGCCAGATACACCTCCTGGACTCATGAAGGAGGTTGGAAAAGCTACCTCATACAGTATTTGTGAGCAGCAATAACTTCTATTGATTCTGATGGTATCTTTGCCCCTTCACAAACTTGCAATACTTCTCTTTCCAGAGCTTCCAGAAGTGTGCTAGCTCCACTCAACCTCTCCACTCAACTTCACCAGACAGTCACCAAGCCCCATCCTCTACAATGCCCTCCCAAGAAAGATCACCAAAGCATCCATTATTCCCCAAATCTGGGAGAAAATACATACAGCACTTCATAATTCCTGAAGAGGTAAGAATTTAATTTGACAAATTAAGGAAGATGGGTAAAACAGTAATAAGACTGTCTGGAAATGTCTGGAAGGAGGGGGAGGGGAGAGGGAAGAAAGGGAGGGGGAGGGAAGGGAAGAGATAGTGGGGGAGGGAGGAGAGGGAGAGAGAGGAAGTGAGGGAAGGGAAGAGAGGGAGAGGAGGGAGCGGGAGAGGGAGAGAGTAAAAAGCTGTCTCAAGCAGATGACAAAGCCAAGAGCTATCTACAGAGATCTGTCTAGAGAGTCATCTCAAGAAGAACATAGGATTCCAATTTGTAACCCACAGTTTTACTTTGAGTCATGTGTTTTCTTTGCTCCTAGACACACCTTCTTTCAGAACCCCTCTCCAAACCAAGGATAATCCTTCACACTTTCATAATTAAAGTCCTGGAAAGATTAGGAATACAAGGGACATGCCTCATCATAATAAAGGTAGGTGACAGAAAGTTCACAGCCTAAATTAACTTCCAGAGAAACGCAAAGCAATTCCACTAAAATCAGGTACAAGGAAAGATGTCTACTCTCTCCATACCTACTCAATGAAGTACTTGAAGTCTTAGCTAGAGTGATAACATTACTCAAGGATATCAATGAGATACAAATTGAAGAGGAAGAAGTCAAAGTATCTTTATTTACATATTGTTCAATAGTATACTTAAGTGACTCTGAAAACTCAATCAGGAAATTTTCAACAAAGTAGTAGGGTTCAAAATCACCACATAAAAACCAATCACCTCCCTATGTGTAAATGAAAAACAACTAAGAAAAAAGTAAAAAACATAAACAAAAAAATTTGGAAACTCTACCCAATTAAGTGAAAGACTATATATCAAAGACACTGAAGAAAGAAATTGAAGATGATATCAGAAGACAGGAAGAATTCCCATGCTCACAGATCAGTTAGATTGACATATTAAAAATGGCTACTCTTCCAGAAGCAATCTACAAATTCAAAGCAATGCCCCTTCAAAATGTCAACATAATTCTTCTAGAACTTGAATGGACGATTTTAGGCTTCATAATAAAACACAAAGAAACCAGAACCTAAAAATAATTATCAATAATAAAAGAACTGCTAGAGGTGTCATCATCCCTGATCTCAAATTGTACTACAGTGCTATAGTAATAAAAAACGATATGGTATTGACATGAAACCAGACACATTGATCAATGGAATCAAATTGAAGCCCCAGGCATAAATCCACATACCAATATAAAACTGATTGTTTTTTAAAGAAGCCAGAAGTATACACTAGAAAAAATACAGCATCCTCAACAAATGGAACTCATCAAACTGTATATCAGCATGTAGAAGAATCCAAATGAGTTCTTATATATCACCATGCATAAACTCAACTTCAAATGTATCAAAGACCTCAAAATAAAGCTAGATAAACTGAACCTATTGGAAGAAAAAAATGAGAATCCTCAAACAGCTCAGACTACTGCCAAAACAATGGGTTGTTATCCACAAACAGACAGCAAGGCCCTATTGCTGTTGATAATACTTAACACAATTCATTGAACATAGGGAAGTGGAGATGGTGTCTATAAAGAGCCCTGACCCCTACATTGTGGCATCTTTTGTACAGGAATATATTCTCCAAACTAACAAAAGAGAAACAAACACCATGCCAGCCACAAACCCTTTGATCTACAGTGCTGTCTTGCCTGTAAACTATGCTCTGGCAATGGCAACACAAATGTGAGAGAAACCATTCAAATCTGATTTGACTTATGGCCCAATCCACAATATAGAACCTACACATGATACTGCTTGGGTGACCAAGAACCAGAGACTAGACAGCCCAGGACTTAAGGATAAAAAAAAAAACTACTGGTGTTTTATTTTTGTTTTTTGTGTTTGTTTTTTTTGAAATAGTAATAAAATGACTCCTAACAATGTTCTGCTATATTCATAGGTCAGTACCCTCCCTGTTCATCTATCAGAGAAACTTATTCCTACAGAAGATAGGAATAAATATAGAGACCCAAAGCTAGACATTTTGAAGAGAGTGAGAGACATAAGAACACTCATCTCTGAATGGGATGTCTCCATCAAATCCTTCACCTCAGAGCTCAGGGAATCCCATGGAGGAAGATGCTGAAAGAGTGTAAGAGCCAGAAGGAGTAGAAGACACTAAGAAAACAAGACTTTCTAAATAAAGCTGAGAAAAGTTCAAAGGAACTCACAGAGACTGAAGCACCATGCACAAGGTCTGCATAGGTCTGTGCCCGGTCCTCTTCATACCTATTGTGGCTTCAGTTTTAATGTCCTTATGCAACTACTGAGTGTGTGAATAAATGGGTTTCTGTCTCTTCTGCCTGTCTTGGGTTCTTTTACTTATGTTGGGTTTTGTACCCAACTTCAAGTGTTGAAATTTCATCTCATACTGATAGTTTTCATTTTATCTTATTATATTTCTTTTGTTTTGTTTTGGTTTTTTTTGTTGTTGTTGTTGTTGGTTTGTTTTTTTTGTTTTTTTTTTTTTTTTTGAGACAGGATTTCTTTTATAGTCCTAGCTGTCCTGGAACTCACTTTGTAGACTAGGCTGTCCTTGAACTCAGAAATCTGCCTGCCTCTCCCTCATTTAATTTTTAATATTATCTCTTAGAAGCCTATTCTTTTCTAAGAGAGACAGAAAGGGAATTTATCTTGATGGAAGCCGAACTGGGGGGTGGGGGGGACTGGGAGGAGTAGAGGGAGGGGAACTTTACTCATGACATATTGCAAGAAAAGATTCTATTTTTCAATAAAGGAGAAAAAATCTCTGGGATTTCATCTTAATGAATAAGAATGACCAAGATTAATTAAACACAACAGCTCATGATGGTGAGGATGTAGGATAAGAGGAGCACTTGTCCATTCTGAGGAGCAAAAACTCATCAACTGACTTTGGAAATCAGTATGTGATTCCTCAAGAAGCACATGTGTTTCTTCTGTTTTTTCCTTGTTATTGCTTTTCCTCTGTTTACTTGTTTGCTTTGTGATATTCTGGTTTTTATGTTTGCTTATTGGCCTGTTTGTTTTCTAAAGACAGAGAGAAAGAAGGTAAGAAGTTGGATGTATGGGGAGGTGAAGAAGATCTAGGAGGAAAAGAAGGCGGGGAAACCATGATCAGAATATACCATATGTAAGAAGTATTTTCTATAAAAATGTTTTGCTGCATAAAGTAATCTGGGTTGGCAGTCATTTCTTTCCATAAATTGGAATACATCATTCTACATTCTAGCTTTTAGAGTTTCTGTTTAAACAATCTCATGGCTTTTAATATATATATGGCTTTTAATATATATATGGCTTGGTGGTTTTATTTTGCAGCTTCATTATTTCTTCTTTGTTCCTTACACCTAGAGTTTTAACTATAGCATGGTTTGAGGGGAAACTTTTTCCTGATTTTGTCTGCTAGATGCCCTAAATGGCTCCTAAATTTGATATCATTTCTTTCTCTACATTTTGAAAAGTATATGTTATGATTTTGTGTATCATTTGTGTAAGTAGCCTAAACTGGTTCTCCTGCTACCCTCAGGATAATAAAATTTTAAGCTTTGTGTCCCACATATCCCAATTGTGCTGTTCATACTTTGTTATTATTTTAAAAATTCATCATGATTTGATTTTCTTCCTTTTAATTATTAATATATTATTTGTTCTTTATAATATTTATATATGACTTATCTTTATCATATCTACCCTACCCATATCTCCTCTACCAGTTTCCCTGTGTTCCTAAATACACATGATGTTCTTTTTAAAAAAAAAATAAAATCTTGCTTAATTAATTTTACTTTCATTGCATACCTGATAACCTGATCCATTTTATTGATGAGATTTTCTACTAGGTATTTTTTCACTTGATTTGATGAGATTTTCACGTCTAAAATTTTACTTTACCTTTTTTTGGTATTTTTATGATTTTCTTTTAATTATGTGTATGTGTCTCTGTGAATGTAGTAATGTGGAAGTGCCCATGGAATCCAGAAGAGAGTATCATGTCTCATGGAACATAAATTAGAGGGATTATAAATGGCACAACTTGAATGCTCAGAATTGAACTCATGACCTGTAAGAATATCAACTTCTCTTATTAATGAAGCCATTTTTCCCAACCCTCTTGTTTCCAGTATTGTTCAATTGAAGCTAAATTGTGGTAGAGTTAAAATATTCTTTATCGTTATTCTTTATAGTACTGGGGTTGGTGAGTGGGAGGGTGAGGGAGTGGGGAAGTGGGGAATGGGGTTAGGGATTGGTGTGGAGGGGTGGGACATCCTCTTGGAGAAGGGGGATGAAGAAGGAATGGAATCAGGAATTGCCAGAGGACAGACCAAGATGGGGATAATGACTGGACTGTAAAAACAAACATTAAAGTTTAAAAAAAAAAAACAGAATGAATGTCAGCTGAGAAAGGATAAGGAATAGTATTAATTCAACTTAGAAAAAACTAAGGAGAAAAGTACATGGAAGTTAAAACTCCAATGTTTTTAATATCCACAGAGTTTAAGTATTATTACTGTTATGGAAAGATTTAGTTAAGGCATACACATAAGAGGAGGTAGGGGTTGAGAAAATGAGGTAGAAATGAGAGGGAAGTATATGGGTTATATGTAGGGAGACTAGTAGAAGAATATACAATAAAATACATAGAGGCTCACAGAACAGTCATGAAACATATAAAAAAAAATGTAAAACCAAAGCATTAAGACACATTATGCAGGAGTGAATAGTTTTGAAAGGTAAAAATAAAAGAGAAAGCTAATTAATATTTCTTCTTTGATAGAATGGATTTTAATTCATTCCCTCCCTGTGCTGTTTTAAATACTAAACTGCACTGGCTAGGGAAGTGCAGCTTAGCTCTAGCTCAAACCTGTAAAACCAGTGTTCTGAGTGTGCAATGCTGAAGTGAGTTCAATTGAATTGTCTTTGGTTTGAGTTTCTGTTTAGTTAAATAAGGTGTCAAACTCCCTTTTCCCTAGACCTCAGCACGAAACATTTCTTTAGGGAATTTTTCACCCATTATTTTCTTAAAATGTAAGGGATGGTCATGCATCCCCTGCTTGGGTTGCTAAACCCAAAAAAGGAATATTAACCTCATACATGTTATTTATCTTTTGGCTGGAAATGGTCATCCTACCACAGTGAAAGCTATGCCAGCATCTGCTCCTGTAGTCTCCAGGGCAGGTCAGTTTGCAAATGGCTGTGATATAGTTCTGGCATGAGTGCACTGAGGTCACCAATGTGCTTCCTATTTTGCATTGTTGTTCCTTCTCACAGCTTCAGGCTGCACATTACACTGCGACCTCATCCCATAGTGATTTTCCCTGCCTACTGTGATCCCAGCTGCTGTCATGCCTCCACAGCCTGTCTCATCTCTCCAGCCTGTGGTTCTGCAGCATTTGTGTGCTTCTGAGCAGAGTGGGGTGGGAAGGGAGAGAAGGGAGAGGAACTCAAGCACCTCTTAGTAGTTTCCATTGCTCAAGATGCATGGTTTGTTGGCATTCCTGCCTGCTGCTTTGCAAAGATTCCCTTCATTCTCAATGAGTATCTCTTGTAGGAATAAAAACTTCTGTTCATAATCTTGTTGGGTTTTTTGTTTTGTTTTTTTTAATATCACATTTTAGATACAGTCTACCATCTCATTCAGAAGTCCTGTGCTTTTTTAATTTTTTTCACACCCCTACTGTTTTCTGCCCCTTAAGGATGCCTTTCTGCCTTTCCTTCCTACACAGTACCCACATATTCTTTCATAACACAAAGATTTCATGGCCATTTCTTTTCTACTTTCCCACTTTCTAGGCCATTTCCTAGCCCCCTCCCCATATAGTAACTCCTTCTTTAATGTCGTACACATATTTATGATTAAATTTTTTCCTTCATACTTGCTACATTGAATATTTATCCTTTAATTATCTTTATTTTCCAATGTAGTAGGTTTTTTTTTATTTCTTGTTTGCTGTTTTTCAGTTTTTGCAGTTGTTGTTATTTGAAGTATATATAGATAGAGATATTTGTGTGCTTTGTTTTCTACAATTTTTCCAATATCTATCATAGTGCCTAGTCATAATTATAAGTCTGGGTGTGGTGACATAAACCTTTAATCTCAACACTTAAGAGGTAGATGCAGGAGGATCAGAAGTTCAAAGCTAGCTTTGGCTATGAGTGATCCTATGTTAAAGACAAACCTAAGCAAAAATTGAAAAAAAAACAAAGAAAGAAAGAAAAGAAAGAGAGAAACAAACAAACAAACAACAAACAAACAATAAACATTTATTGGACTCAGTGGATGCAGTCCTTAAAAACACTATTTTTCTATGTCCCTCTAATCTTAAATTTTGAATCTTATACAAGAATTGCTGAAATACTGTGAAGTCATGTGTGGTTTTTCCATCAGTGTTGGGCTCACTCTCCCTGTGTGATAGGATGGTCCTTACTGAATATACAATGTGGACACTCTGGAAAACACTTGGATTCAGCAGCTTTATCCTAATTACTCCCTTGAAGGAGATCCAAGGGGGATATTCTGTAAGTTTCTAATTTGAACTATCTTGAAAGGAGAGTGCAGACATTGGGAGGACATGACTGGACACCTGCATTATCAGAATCAAGGGTTTGCCAAACATTTGAAGTCAGGACCTTTCTAAATGGCCTCTGGCTGTGTGGTTGATTCTCATTTACTTCACTTCCCAACCTTTCCTGTTACACAAATACCAGGTGTGGCAGCTTCTGATTGGTGTGCTCTACCTATATAGTCCTTGATGTGGAACCCTGGTGTCAACAGTCTTCCTTGTCTCCTAGTATTGGAGCTTGATCTTGTGTGTTTCCTGCTCTTCTATTTGTCACCATGAAGTTCCTGGCACTCCTTGTGTTGCTTGGTGTTTCCACTATCCTAGTCTCTTGCCGTAAGTAAAGATTTTTACTTTAACTTAAAATGGGGTCCATAATACATGAAAATACTTACTCAGTGAAACATGAATTTATGGATTCTTACAGGCTGCTATTTCCTTTCCTCTTATCTAGTACCTGGTACTATCTCAATTTTTAAACTTAAACAGTTTTTTTTTCTTTTTTGGTAATTTATTTATTCACTTTACATCCTGTTCACATTTATCTTTATCATTGTTTGTTTGTCTGTGCGTGTGTGTGTGTGTATCTGCCATATGGTGTCAGGGTCTCAAACATATTGTCATGCATGTGAGGAGGTTAGAGACAGGAGTCAGTTCTCTCCTTCAACTATGGGATCAGCTCATATCACCCAGCTTATAAGAGAAGAGCTTTTACCTACTGAGCCATCTTGCTGGTACTCAACTCCATTTTGACACATCATTGTAGGTAGGTAGGCTCCACCGGGGTTCCTAATTCAGTCCAGTTTTTCCTCTATTCTGAACATGGCACTGAAATGCTTTTTTAATGTCAATAAGTTACATTTGAGAAGATGACTAGAGACTTATTTCAGGGAAGCAAAACTGACCTCATGTTAGCTGTCAAAGGTTTTCTTTATCTGTGCATGTGCTTCCCTCAATCTGTCTACTTGGTTGTACATGTCTGTAGTAGTGTTCACATTCTCTATCTCATCAAAACATTACTTAAGTTCTTCTGTTTTATTTTGCTTACTTTTCTTCAGAGGACACGGAGACAAACAGTGCTGACACTTCTGGAACTGGTGAGTCTGAGTACCTTTCATTACTTTCCTACCATAACCATTTTCCCTTCACAGCCTCTTGGTCTCCAATGTCATTTGGATATTATGAGATGTGAGACATTGTAATAAAATCCATGGAAAGCTGCACTCCTGATTATAAAATTATTTTTGATATAATGACATCATTTTATTCCTTATATAAAGATAATTAAGCCTCTGACATGGACTAAGAGGAACTCTAGGCATTTATTGTTCCTATGTAGTAGATAAAAGATCATAACTTCTGATACTATAGCATGACTTTTAACTGTGAGTGCACAGAAGGTCGTCCACAAATAAAAGGAAGGACTGATTATATAACTCATGTGTATAAAGATAGCAAGTGTCACTGGAACAGACAGCAAATTCCTGAAAGGGCTATGGACTGAGGGCCTGGGAACATATGCCAGGGTGGGTTGAGGCAGAAGCAGAGGCCTATGTTTTACATAGGTGTGTTAGTCTCAGAATCATGTTTGATTTTCTTCTTGGAACTGGTACTGGTGGCTGTTGCCTAGGAAGTTTCTTTGTGAATTTTGGACAATAGTGCCTGTAACTAGCTTGGGCTTTATTTTTATGTTCATGCCTGTCACAAAGTGCTTGCTTGTATCTTGGGTCAGTGTCATTGCCCAGGGAAATTGTAAGGTCATGAAGATAAAGCAATAACATATATGATAGACTGAATATTTGATAGAATTAGTGAATTCAGAATAAAGAATGAATGTATAATTCTGGGTGGGACCAATAACATTCCAAAGAAGAGTCAGTATCTCATTTGGAGGATTTCCTCCTAATTTCACCTGATTCTAATGATGGAAACATTGGCTCTGAATCTCTGGCAGATACTACTGGTGAAAATCAAGATGGTGAGTCCTCGGACTTAGCCATGGAACAAAATAAGAGCACTAGTAATACCAACACGGCTAATGAGGCCTCTGAGGAAGACAACAAGGAAGAGACAGAGGATGATAACAATACCTGGGATGATACCTACAATCAGAAAGAAGGGGGTGACAATGAAGATGATGAAGATAATGAAGAAAAGCATTACAAACCCTGTAAGAACATTTCATCTAATTTTGTTCTTTATGGGATTCTTAGATTCCTTAGGCTCCCCATGGCTACAGTGAACTGTATTTTCGTTTGGTTTTTTGGTTGGTTGGTTGGTTGGTTAGTTCATGGTTGGTTGGTTGGTTGATTGGTTGTTTTGTTTTGTTTTGTTTTTTGGTTTTTTTTTGGTTTTTTTTTTTTTTTTTTTTTTTTTTTTTTTTTTTTGAGACAGGGTTTCTCTGTATAGCCCTGGCTGCCCCAGAACACACTTTGTATACCAGGGTGGCCTGGAACTCAGAAATTCACCTGACTCTGCCTCCTGAGTGCTGGGATTAAAGGATTGCGCCTCCATACCTGTGAACTGTACTTTCATGAGGAAGTAGGAGAGCGTAAGGAGAGGGAGAAGAAGAGACCCTTGTTTTGTTCCTCCTTTCTAAGTTCATCATATTGTTTATAAATAAGCACCCGAAGGATCAGAAGTTGACAAGAGTATGTTACCAATTTTAACTGCATCACTCTTGCAATATTAGATCTGTTAGAAACAATGTACATACAGCAGAAATCATTGAAAGTGTAGTGTCTCCTTGTAGCATGGCTTCCTTTTCTTCTAGACCTTTTAGGTGTGTTGTCAAGCTGCTAATGTGTGCTCTCTCTAGTTTCTTTTTGGAGGCACTCAGAGCTATGAGTTTTCCTCTTAGGAATGCTTTCATTGTGTCCCATAAGTTTTGGTATGTTGTGGCTTCATTTTCATTAAACTCCAAAAAGTCCTTAATTTCTTTCTTTATTCCTTCCTTGACCAAGTTATCATTGAGAAGAGTGTTGTTCAGTTTCCACGTGAATGTTGGCTTTCTATTATTTTTGTTATTGAAGATCAGCCTTAGTCCATGGTGATCTGATAGGATGCATGGGACAATTTCTATATTTTTGTATCTGTTGAGGCCTGTTTTCTGACCAATTATGTGGTCGATTTTGGAGAAGGTACCATGGGGTGCTGAGAAGAAGGTATATCCTTTTGTTTTAGGATAAAATGTTCTGTAGATATATGTTAAGTCCATTTGTTTCATCACTTCTGTTAGTTTCACTGTGTCCCTGTTTAGTTTCTGTTTCCATGATCTGTCCATTGGTGAAAGTGGTGTGTTGAAGTCTCTCACTATTATTGTGTGAGGTGCAATGTGTGCTTTGAGCTTTACTAAAGTTTCTTTAATGAATGTGGCTGCCTTTGTATTTGGAGCATAGATATTCAGAATTGAGAGTTCCTCTTGGAGGATTTTACCTTTGATGAGTATGAAGTGCCCCTCCTTGTCTTTTTTGATTATTTTGGGTTGGAAGTCGATTTTGTTAGATATTAGAATGGCTACTCCAGCTTGTTTCTTCACACCATTTGCTTGGAAAATTGTTTTCCAGCCTTTCATTCTGAGGTAGTGTCTATCTTTTTCTCTGAGATGAGTTTCCTGTAAGCAGCAAAATGTTGGGTCTTGTTTGTGTAGCCAGTTTGTAAGTCTATGTCTTTTTATTAGGGAGTTGAGTCCATTGATATTAAGAGATATTAAGGAAAAGTAATTGTTGCTTCCTATTATTTTTGTTGTTAAAGTTGGCATTCTGTTCTTGTGGCTGTCTTCTTTTAGGTTTGTTGAGGGATTACCTTCTTGTTTTTTCTAGGGCATGGTTCCCGTCCTTGTATTGGTTTTTTTCTGTTATTATCCTTTGAAGGGCTGGATTCGTGGAGAGATAATGGGTGAATTTGGTTTTGTCGTGGAATAATTTGGTTTCCCCGTCTATGGTAATTGAGAGTTTGGCTGGGTGTAGTAGCCTGGGCTGGAATTTGTGTTCTCTTAGTGTCTGTATAACATCTGTCCAGACTCTTCTGGCTTTCATAGTCTCTGGTGAAAAATCTGGTGTAATTCTGATAGGCTTGCCTTTATATGTTACTTCACCTTTTTCCCTTACTGCTTTTAGTATTCTATCTTTATTTAGTGCATTTGTTGTTCTGATTATTATGTGTCGGGAGGAATTTCTTTTCTGGTCCAGTCTATTTGGAGTTCTGTAGGCTTCTTGTATGTTCATGGGCATCTCTTTCTTTATATTTGGGAAGTTTTCTTCAATAATCTTGTTGAAGATGTTTGCTGGTCCTTTGAGTTGAAAATCTTCATTCTCATCCACTCCTATTATCCGTAGGTTTGGTCTTCTCATTGTGTCCTGGATTTCCTCGATGTTTTGAGTTAGGATCTTTTTGCATTTTCCATTTTCTTTGATTGTTGTGCCGATGTTCTCTATGGAATCTTCTGCACCTGAGATTCTCTCTTCCATCTCTTGTATTCTATTGCTGATGCTCGCATCTATGGTTCCAGATTTTTTCCTAGTGTTTCTATCTCCAGTGTTGCCTCACTTTGGGTTTTCTTTATTGTGTCTACTTCTCTTTCTAGGTCTTGGATGGTTTTATTCAATTCCATCACCTGTTTGGTTGTGTTTTCCTGCAATTCTTTAAGGGATTTTTGTGTTTCCTCCTTAATGTCTTCTACCTGTTTAACAGTGTTCTCCTGTATTTCTTTAAGTGAGTTATTTAAGTCCTTCTTGATGTCCTCTACCATCATCATGAGATATGCTTTTAAATCCAGGTCTAGCTTTTCAGGTGTGTTGGGGTGCCCTGGACTGGGCGAAGTGGGAGTGCTTGGTTCTGATGATGGTGAGTGGTCCTGGTTTCTGTTAGTAAGATTCTTACGTTTACCTTTCACCATCGGTAATCTCTGGAGTTAGTTGTTATAGTTGTCTCTGTTTAGAGATTGTTCCTCTGGTGATTTTGTTACCCTCTATCAGCAGACCAGGGAGACTAGCTCTCTTCCCAGAGTTTCAGTGGTCAGAGCAGTCTCTGCAGGCAAGGTCTCCTCTTTCAGGGAGGTGCACAGTTATCTGGTGTTTGGACCTCCTCCTGGCCAAAGATGAAGGCCCAAAACAGGATCTTTCCCAGAAGCTGTGTTGCTTTGGTCTGTCACAGAAGCCTTTGTTTCAGTAGTCCACACTCTCACCTGTGTAGACTACTTTCCATGGAGTCCCGGAACCAAGGTGGCCCCCGAGGAACATGAGGCAGAAGCCTCTCGGGCTGGGCGGACACCTATGCTCTGACCAGGAAGATGGCCGGTTGTCTGGAGCCGAAAATGGCGCTGCCTCAGAGGCTCTGTGGCTCTCGCCCGTTCCAGAAGCTGCTGGCCTCTGTGTTCCACACTCTCACCTGCAGACCGCCCGTCGCAGAGTCCCGGAACCAAGGTGGCCCCCACGGAACGTGAGGCAGAAGCCTCTCGGGCCAGGCAGACCCCTGTGCTCTCACCAGGAAGGTGGTCGGTTGTCTGGAGCCGGAAATGGTGCCGCCTCAGAGACTCTGTGGCTCTCGCCTGTCCCAGGAGCTGCTGGCCTCTGTGTTCCACACTCCCACCTGCAGGCTGCCCGCCGTGGAGTCCCGGAACCAAGGTCGCTCCGCGCGGAAGCTGAGGCAGAAGCCTCTCGGGCCGGGCGGACCCCTGTGCTCTCACCAGAAAGGTACCTCTAAATATACTTAATTAAGGAAGTGAAATACCAATAGAGTGGAAATTCTAAAACACTACAAAATCATTTGAAGACATGTTAAAAATATAAATATTGCTCATGTTTCTGGGTTATCAAACTTTGACCCATCTAGCAGTTCCAGTTATTCGAGGGTCTCGAGGGGACCTTCTCCTAAGAACCAAATGGGGGGAGGGAGGGATGGACACGGAAACAGTCTGAATAGCATCAAGGTCTCACTGTATTCAGCAAGGCTCAAGGCTTAAATGCACAAGCAAAAGGGGAAGTACTTCTCAGCAGGAGGAATGGGGCAGCAGAAATGCACAAGCAAAGGATGAAATACTTCTCAGCAGGAGGGATGGGGCAGCAGAAATGCACAAGTAAAAGAGGAAATACTTCTCAGCAGGAGGGATGGGGCAGCAGAAATTTTTCTTTTGGCAACTACACAGGGAAGCAGAAACTTGGTGGTATCAGGGTACATCTTGTGGTCAGGTAATCTGGCGCTGACTTAGGGCTGGAACATTCTGTGGTTGCTCTCGGAATGGTGCGTCGGTGGCCCATGTTTGACCCCCTTTTCTTCTCGGGGGAAGAGGCCCAATTTGGAGATCAAGACAATAGAGTTGTCTTAATAGCTCCCAACATCTCCCCCGTTTTATTATTCTTATAAAGGCATATTGTATAATAAATTTGTAGCCACATTTTTAATTACTGCCTAAACGTCTGTTTGCTCACCTGGTGAGTCTCTAAAACCACAAAGGATACAAGGACAAGTCATCTATGAGGCTTGAATTAACGGTTCCAGTCTGTTGGGTATCACCTGAGCTAGCCAAGGGATTTAGGAATGAAGCAAGCTCCGTGGGTAGAGGTAGAGGTCTGATCCCCAGTGTGCAATGTTAGGGGCCATGTACAGGATTGACTCTCAGGCCCACAGATTTTTACTCAGAGTAACCCTGACCTGCTCCCGTGCCGTTTTTTCCTAGGGCACTCAACCTTCATGCAATCAGACATGCCTTTCAGAGACTGTCTAACAGCTTCCAGACTAATCTCTGTGCAGTGCTTAGCCTTACAACTCTCACGGGCTTCAAGTTCCAATTTTTCGATGTGTCTAGCCTGAGATGACTGTTTAGTTTCCAATGTAGCGAGAATGTATATTACCATGTCGGAAGCACAGACTACGGCAATCTATAAATGATTCGTGGCATGAGACTGATGGCTGAATTTAGGGGGAGGGAATTGATCTTAAGCATTTTATGGAAATTGAGTCTCTCTCCCCGAGACAAGGGTGATGAATCGGTATCTACGTCTGACTCTTCTCCAGTAACCTGCTTGTTATGCCAACGTCCAGCCGATGGTTATGAACTGAAACAGATGGGCTTGAAAGAGATGAATCAATTTGAGATTTAACAAATCAGGTCAATTTCTGAAATGTCCAAGGACCGAAGGAAATCCATAATAGGAGTCCCAATAGGGGCCCCAAAAGGGAGGGCAACAAGGTCGAAAGCCAGGGGGAGGTTGAAAACCAATTTTGGTACCATGACTCTTGTTGGTCTCTCTCTCTTTTTCTTTTTTCTAAACTGGCAGTAACCTTGGCAATGCTATCTTTAACTAATCCAGTTTTACCAACATATACGCAGCATTCTTCCTTAAGTGCAGCGCATAAGCCTCCTTGTTGTAGAAAGAGCAAATCTAATCCCCTTCTATTTTGAAGGGCAACTTCTGAAAGGGAAATCAAGGAATCAGTAAGATCATCTAGGCCCCTTTTTATATTCTCTATATCTTGGCTAATAGCCTCATTGAGCAGATGGTAATTGCATGCATTCTGTTGAGACGACACAAGAGCTGCGATTCCGGTCCCGGTCCCAGCAGCACCCAGGCCAAGAAGAACCACAAAGGTCACCGCCAAGATAGGCTCTCTTTTGTGGCGGGATGGCAAGGAGGCACCTCGATCCCAAAACTTCAGTAAGTCATCTGACTCATGAATACTAAAATTTGAAAAAAGCTGAACCAAGACACAATAATCTCTATTATTTATAAAATCTTGTATAATAATGTACCGTGTAAGGCCCATGGAACATGCCAAAAAGGTATCATTTGGAGCAAGAAGATAAGAAAACCCATTTTTATTTACTCTAAACGTGTTATTGCAAATCTCTAGCAAGGGCCGCAGCAGAAGCATGCCTGGGCCCAACACACAACTTCCTATCCCAGAGAGTTCTGTCAAGGTAAGCTGAACTGACTCGAAGGGGAGCTGCCTAGCATCTGAAAGCAGGGTAAAAATTCCAAATAAGGCTATGCCCTCATAAAAGGGCAGGGAAGCAGAAAAGCACATCCAACAATCTTCAAATTCTGACGCATTATCTCTTTGTGTCTTATCCAGCAAGGCTAAAGCAGAAGCATTCAATATAGACCACAGTAAATCAGTGGAAGAGGGGGGCCCGGCAGGGAGAGTGGGCTGAAATAGGGTCATAGCACGCCCTGGGGCAGGAACAGGGGGGCGGGTACCTGGAAGTCAGGGATCATTTGGGGGTTTAGGGTGATGTAATTGGGGATTAGGTCCTATGGATGTTTTATGATTATTAGGGATGGTTTTAAGAAGCTGAACCTTAAAGGTCAGGCCATTATCATAGTTATCTTGATACAATCTTAGGCCCCAGGTGAGAGGGCAAGAACTTTTTCAAGCCTCTAAGTTCCTCCCCTTAGCAGTAAATTTTAGGATCAGTGGACTACACCATCCCTTAGTGGGCCTCTCACTCTTGCAAGGATCATCATTGGTGGAATATGTTCCATTATTTTTGAGGGTGATAAGGTCCCACGAAGATGAGGGGCTCCAATAGGCATCGCCAGTGGTCTCACACCCCCAGGAGGTGCAAAAAAACCGAATCATCATAGCCACACATGACCAAGATTACGAGCACGATGTGAGGGACCTGGGCATACATAAAATCCCTCAGAACGACCTTTTTTTGGAAAAGAGTTGATCTTTGAGGGCTGCATACTGGGCGGCATTTGCACAAGCCCCTGCACCATTAATCACTGCTCTAGACCGTTCAGGTGCCTTTTCTAGTGGCCAGAAGAGGTCGGGGACCTCCCAATATAAGGCGGCTCCCAGGACTAGGTGGCATAGATCTATAATTATGGGATCAAGTGTGGGGTCAGAGCCAACTGTCAAGCGAGCAAAGATGGCATCCCCCGCCTGATTTTGGATGATCCAAGTATAATTAAAAACCTGATAGGTCTGGGCTTGCCTGGCTGTCGCCATCACGACCAGCATCATCAATATGGTGAAAGATCTATCCATGGCGATCCTACAAGAGAAAACATGAAACATCTTCTCAGGCGCCACCCTGGGTGGTATTAAATGGCTTAATTAGTCTTTCAGGGAGCCATCTGGCTCCCCCTTCCTTGGAATTATAGATGCAGGCTGAGCCTTTTGCCCAGATGATGATGGGGTCTGGCCCATTCCAAATCCCTGTAAGGGGCTCTTTCCATAGTGCTTGAGCATATTCTAGACTGGTTTTAGGATGCCAAAGTCGGACAGCTGATGAGCGACCATTTATGTCTAGAGTTAAAAAGTTAAGCACAAAAAGCGCATGAGACAGTAGCTGTTTTGAATTTCACTTAAGGGTGTAGATAGTCTCTTGGGGCCCGAGCTTAGTCAGGGTATTCTTTAAGGTCTGATGGGCCCTTTCAACAATTCCCTGCCCCTGAGGGTTATAGGGAATTCCAGTAATGTGCTTGATCTGTAATTGTGCACAAAACTGTTTAAACTTAAGACTGCTATATCCAGGGCCGCTGTCTGTTTTGATAATTTTGGGCTGTCCCAGGACAGTAAAGGCATACAATAAATGATTTATAACATCTTTGGTAGCTTCTCCAGTGTGGGCAGAGGCACACAAAAACCCACTGAAGGTATTGATGGACACATGCACAAACTTAAGCTTCCCAAAAGATGGGATGTGAGTTACATCCATTTGCCAGAGTTCTCCAGAGACAAGGCCCTGTGGGTTAACTCCTAAATGTGGTTCTGGCAACAGGGTAAGACAATTTTTACACTGTTTAACAATTTGTCTGGCTTGTTCCTGGTTATGTTGAATCGTAGTCTGAGTGTCTGTGCATTGAGATGATGTAAAATATGGGCTGTCTGAGCCTGTGACAGTGGGTCAGGCTTAATAGTAAGGCATGTAAGCCGAGTGGCCTGATCAGCAAGATCATTTCCCCAGGACAAGGGTCCAGGAAGTCTCGTGTGGGCTCAAATATGCCCCACAAACAAAGGGTAGGCTCAACTCCTTATGAGCATTTGTATTTTAAGAAACATCTGAAAAGTGGCAGTGGTGGGTTTAATACTAGGGACCACCTCTAAAGCTCTCAAAGCCCTTACCACATAATGGCTATCTGAATACAAGTTAAAGGGAGATGAGACCGATTCAAACACTTGTAAAGCTCCTCGGAGCTCCACCAGCTGGGCCGAGGTGTAGGTAGCTCAATGATTTGGTGTTGTCCTTTGACAACGATAGCAGCCCTTCCATTACTGGACCCATCAATAAACACAGTTAAGGCTTTGGATATAGGCTGCAGCTGGGTAACCTTGGGGAAGACAAAAGGGGTAGTTTGCAAAAACTGAACCAACCTATTGGCTGGTAAATGTATATCAAAGGTTCCCTGAAATGAGGATAATAATATAGTCCACTCATCAAATTGTGACTGTAACCAAGAAAGCTGCTCAGAAGAATAAGGTAAAATAACAGTATCAGGGGCTTTTCCAAAATGGCAGGTAGCCATCTTGATTCCTAGGATAATCACCTGACATATAATAGAAGGATAAACAGGGAGAACTTTTGAAGGTGTGGCTGGCAAATGGATCCAGAAAAGGGGATTATCATCTTGCCATAATAGGCCAGTGGGTGCAAAGGGTGTGGAAAAACTATCAAAGACAGGGGTTGAAGGGGGTTATAATAGCAGATGGTTTGTTGATTAATGACTGACTCTACCCTATGGAGAGCCTCTAGGGCAGCAGGAGTTAAATTTCGAGGGGGAGGTTGGGTCAGAATCTCCCCGGAGTATATCAAAAAGGGGCTTTAGATCTCTGGTAGTTAATTTTAAATAGGGACGTAACCAATTTATATCTCCTAGCAACTTTTGGAAACTCCTAGGACCTTTCATTTAAGGTCCTCAGCTGTGAGGTGAGCATAGTTAATTTCTGGGAATGTACTCTAATAGGTTCTAATTGAAAACCTAAAAACATAAAAGGGTACTGAACTTGAATTTTTTTTTTCAGGAGCTATGACAAATCCCCACCTTTGGAATGGAAAAGGCAAAAAGGACACAATCTTGGGGATGAAGTGGGATAGAAAAGAAACAATCTTTAATATCTATGACAATTTTAGAATAACCTCTGGGAATTTCGATAGGAGATGGTAAGCCTGGTTGTAGTGCCCCCATGGGCATCATGGTCTTATTTACAGCTCGAAGATCCTGTAACAGCCTCCAGGCTCCACTTTTCTTTTTTATGACAAATATCGGTGTGTTCCACGGGGAGGTAGAAGGCTCAAGATGTGACAGTCTCAATTGTTCCTGCACCGACTGTAAGGCTGCCTGAACTTTCTCTTGAGGCATAGACCACTGATTGATCAAGACAGGATCATTGGATTTCCAAGATATTTTGTCTGCCTGGAATGCAGGCGGAACAGTGGTCTCTAAGAAAAAAGGTCTGCCCCTAAACCCTTTTTATCATTTTTGGGTGTGGGCATAATGGGAGAAATTCTTCCTTGTTCATCTTTCCCTATACCCTTCCCAGGGAGGTACCCTGTTTTTAAGCATCAAATTGGTGACAGTCTCGTTGGGGCTAAACATTATCATCCCCATTTGGGAGAGTATGTCTCTTCCCCATAGATTCACAGGAAGACCTTTAACCACAAAGGGTTGAACAGTTCCAGTACTGTTTTCTTTATCTGACCATGTTAGCAGTTTGGAACTTTGTAAATTGTCCTGTGTTGACCTATGCCTTTTAAATGAGTGGCAGTGGGCTGTAAGGGCCAGGCTACAGGCCAATGTGTTGAGGAAATTACTTTCGCATCTGCCCCGGTATCCAGGAGCCCTTGAAACTGTTTGCCCTCTAGAAACAAACTCAGCATGGGCCGTGAATCGGTTATTTTCTGTGCCCAGTAAACTTCTGAGGATCCAGGGGAGGATGGTCCTCACTCCTCTTTCATATAAGGGAAATGGCCGAATAGTGGGTGTGGTAGGGCTTGGGCTATGCGCTCTCCAGCCATAAGGATAAGTGGTCCGTGTGTGGTGGTGATTAAGATTTTTATCTCCCCATGGTAGTTGGTGTCAACCACTGTAGGCCTTGTAAAAGTCTGGACACTCGGCCAATGACGAGAAAAAACGTCTTTTGGGGAGGAGGCCCAAATTCACCTGTTTCGATGACCAGTGTTCCCTCCTCAGGATTTATAATCCTGGTGGTGGAGGAAGACAGGTCCAATCCTGCACTCCCTGCCGTGGCACTGCACAATCTCCCGTGGGGGCTAGGGGGTTTTCTGCAGTTGTCATCAGGGGAGACAGGCCCCGCAGGGGGGCCCTCTGGCCATTTCCCTGGACCACAGGGAGTTGGTGGCCATTGATGTCAGTCTTAGATCGGCAATCTTGTGCCCAATGGCAGCCTCTCTTGTACTTGGGGCAAAGACCGGGGGGGGGGGGATTTTTGTTGGGTAACAAGGCATGGTTGAGACTAGGGTGCTCTGTCTTTGTGTAGGGCATCCTCTAGCAAAATGTCCAGGTTGATTGCATCTATAGCAAGTTTTTTCTCCTTTATTTAGTTGTAAGGCAGCCCCAAAAGCCAGGTTGATAGACTTAGAAACTTGTTGGGAAAACACATCTACCTCATTACAAAGCTTGATCATACCATTTATATCTAAACTCTTGGTTTTACCTCTCAGGGCAACCCTACATGCCGAACTGGCATTTTCAAGAGCAAGTTGTCGGACTAACAGACCCTCACGGGGAACTGTCTCACTGTCTGTGTGGTACCTCTTGAATCCATTGTCCGGAGGATGGTCGTACCTCATACCCCACGTCTGGCGCCACTTGACCCATCCAGCAGGTCCAGTTATTCAAGGGTCTCCAGGGGACCTTCTCTTAAGAACCAAATGGGGCGAGGGAGGGACGGACACCAAGTGCAGGAACGACAGGGAAACAGTCTGAATAGCATCAAGGTCTCACTGTATTCAGCAAGGTTCAAGGCTTAATAAATGCACAAGCAAAAGGGGAAGTACTTCTCAGCAGGAGGAATGGGGCAGCAGAAATGCACAAGCAAAGGATGAAATACTTCTCAGCAGGAGGGATGGGGCAGCAGAAATTTTTCTTTTGGCAACTACACGGGGAAGCAGGAACTTGGTGGTATCAGGGTACATCTTCTGGTCAGGACATCTGGCCCTGACTTAGGGCTGGAACATTCTGTGGTTGTTCTCGGAACGGTGCATCGGTGGCCTGCTTTTGACCTCCTGTTCTTCCGGGGGGAGAGGCCCAATTTGGAGATCAAGCCAATAGAGTTGTCTTAATAGCTCCCAACAAAACTTGAGACTGTTAAAATATTAGTACTATCCAGAACAACTCAAATGAAAAATAATCATCAAAAAAATCAATAATCCTCTTCAGAGGACTAGAATTTATTATCAAAGGATACTGAATAGCTGGACCTGTCTGGAAACACACCGACAAAGCCGAAAGCAAGAATAGACCTGTTCTCAAGCTACACTACAGAGTCATAGTAAACTAACACTGTAGTATGTGTATAGAAACAGACAGGCTAGTGTTCCCAGAGTTACCAGAATAAAGCAACCCATTGACAACTATTGATTTATTCCAAGGTAGCAAAACAAACAAATGAACAAACAAACAAACAACAAAATGTGTGAGAAAAGATCAATTCAGTAACTGGGAAACCTGGAAGTGAACATAAAAAGGCAAAGGCCAATTTTCAAGACAGACAGAGCTACACAATGAGACCATGCCTCAAAAAAATATTAATTAATTAGATAAATAGATAGTCAAACAGACATACAGAATCACATTTCCAAGCCCTGGCCACATAATGTATATGCTAAAACTATCTAGTGCATTTGTAGCTGTCCAGAAGCCACATAGAACTGGGTACCTGAAAGGGAGTCTGGGAATAAAAAAGGAGAGAAAGATGAAGCTAAGAGAAAGGTTTCTGATCAAGGCTTAAAGTTTAATTTTCACCTCTGTGATTATATAGGCAAAACGCAAAGTCCCATCCCTTTGTTTCAGCAGCATTAAGTTGCAAAGCAAGCTCATCAGGCAGTGATCTCCTCCAGACTCTGGTAGGGAAATGCACTGACTTCAGCCAAGTTGTAAAACCATCAGAGCTTATTTAGTTATTCTAGGCTGGGGAAAGGGCATAGCATTTCACAGATGCTGACCCACCCATTTCATCCTTAACTCCAGGCTTAGCCCCTGGTAAGTATTCTAAAGTACCACACACTTGTTCTACTCCAGTGCCCCAGACCTAGTTCAAGCTGTGCATCATGTGCATCCTTGACAGCCCATAACATCCCCAAGAACTGAAAAGGAATAGAAGTAATAAAGAAAACACAAATTGAGGCAATACTGGTGTGGTGCTTTGAATATTCTTGGTCCAGGGATTGGCCTTGTTAAAGTAGGTGTGTCACTCTGGGCATGGGCTTTATGACTCGCATCTAAGTTGACTGGAAGCTAGTCTACTCTTGTTTGTCTTCAGAACAAGATGTTGCACTCTCAGCTTCTCCTGTGCTATGCCTTCCTGGACACTGCTATGCTCCCACCTTGATAATGAATTGAACCTCTGAACCTGTAAGCTAGCACCAAATAAATGTTGTTTTTAGAAGTGTTACCTATCATGGTGTCTTTTCCCAGCAATAGGAACTAACAAAGCCAGCTCACTGAGCAGTGGGCAGAAGTGAGGATTGAAAAGAAAAAGAAAATTAGACAAATATTATAACATGACACCAACCAGTGCTGAGCCTGAAGCAGGTTTAATTTTTCCTAGAAGCTTCTATAACTTTCTCAGTACTTGCAGAGAATAAGGTTAGATCTTAGATCAAAGACAAAGTAATTAAACAAATCAAAGAACATAGAGAACATGCCAGGTAGTAATCAAAGAAAGCAAGAAGTCCTTGGAGTCACTGGGTCTGGGGGTTCATCAGGATTACCAAGACAAAAGGGAAGTCACACATTCAATGGGGTTGTTCACTTTGATCCTTGCATTAGCCCAAATGTGAATATTCTTATCTGAGCCTACTTCTTACTCTAAGCCCAGTGACAAGAACCCACCAAATTTCTATAAGCAGCACCAAAAGTCTCCATGAGGAGCCCTGACAAATACACGCAAACATACTCATACACACATATTTAAACAGGCACACATGTTGCACACACAAATATAATAAGAAATGCAAGAATGGAGTTGTAGACAGATGTCAGCTCTGGCATATGCCATTTCCTGCTTTAGAGAGCAGGATCTAGTGGTATAGCACCAGAGGAAGATCAGGGTCTTTCCACATCTCCAGCCCTTTTGATGTACTCACAGAACTCCTCAAAGTGCCAGATAGTAAGGATGCATAGACAAAAAGTTTCTTCATGATAACTTGGGTATTTCATGTGTGATTCTTGGGCTTTGTGGCATTAGAGACAGAGGAGTTGTCAATGAGTTGCCAAAGGCCTACTTTCTTTTGAGATTCTTAGATCCCATACAACTAAAATAATCCCAGTAGGCTGCAAATTGCTTCCTATGTTGCTCTGACACTTTCCTGTCCACTGTCTGACATATTCTGAGATTTAAAGATACTTTATGGAAAATGTAGAGAGTTCATACTGTCCATAGCCATCGGACTGGGAGAAAGAAAGAAACAAATGGGAAGGTGAGGGCATAAAGGAGAAGGAGAGACCTGATGTCTTTCCTTAAGTTCTGTCATGAACCAGAAGCATAGAATTCTTCCTAGGTCTTGTTACTCTGTGTCATGCATTCATAGTCTTGCATTCTTAGTGTGGGGACAGTGGAGGACTTCTTTAGCCTTACTGGCTTTATTCAGTAAGTCACTTCTTGGTATATTCATGGGATCAATCAATGATCCACAGAGGGGTGCCAACAACTACAAATGCTCATGATCTTTATATAAAAATGGTGTAGCATCTGATTAGGACCTATAAATTTATGCCCATACTATAAATCACCTGTACATTACTTTCAACAGGTAGTGCAACATAAATGGTATAGCAATAGTACTTATTCAACACTGTTGATCAAAAACATAAAATGTCTGTGTACATCACATACTTTGGAAGATTTTGAGAATCTGTTAGATGAATTCTCAGATTCTAGTCTACAAATATAGATGGCTAGCCATATTTTGAAAATATTTTTGAAATATCTTTTTTTGTATATGTATATGTCTGTCTATATGTATATAGACAGTGTATACTCTGGCCTTAAGAATTCAGAAGAGGGTGTCAAATCCCCTGGAACTAAAGTTAAAGAATGTTGTGAGCACCACATGTATTCAGGGAAACGAGTTTGGGTCCTCTGAAAAAGGAGACACAACTCTTAAATGCTGAGCCACCCAGGCTGTATTTATTTTTAATACACAATAAATAGACCTAGCCCCATTTCCCCTGGAGAAATCCAGCTTCTGCATTAATATGTGTCAGGTCCTAGAAACTTCTGCTTCTGTGACCACTCATGACTGAGGTTTCTTCATGCTGGTGATTGCTGTTCTGTGTGTGCTTGATTATTTTAATTGTTCCCTGTTGTCTCAGGGTTTTGTCACTATAAAGAGATACCATGAGCAAGACAACTCAAAGGCAAACATTTAATTGGGGCTTGCTTACAGTTTCAGAGGTTCAGTCCATCATCACCAGGGTGGGGAGCATGGCATCATGCAGACAGACTTGTTCATGGAGAAAGAGCTGAGAGTCCTACATCTTGATCCAAGGGCAGCCAGAAGGGGGCAGGGGTTCTTCTGCACTGGCCAGGACTTGAGCTTAGGCCTTTAAAGTCCACCCCACAGTGACATACTTTCTCAAACAAGTTCAAACCTCCTAACAGTGCCACTTTCCATGGACCAAGCATATTTAAGCCACCACATTACACTCCCTGGCCCCCACAGGTTTGTTCAAACATGAGTCTATAGGGGCCATACATAGCCATAGCATAATGCAAAATATATTTAGTCTAACTTCAAAGTCCCCATAGTCTATCATAGTTTAACAATGTTTAAAAGTCCAAAATTCAAAATCTCTTCTAGAATTCATGCAATCTCTTAACTGAAATCCCCTATAAAATCAATTTAAAAAGCAGATCACATACTTCCAACATCAAAGGATACACATCACTAGTCCAAAATGTCATAGTGAGAAAATATAAGAGCTAAAGTCATCTGGGCAAACTCAAACTCTGTATCTCCATATAAGATGTCAAAGTACTCTTCAGGTCTCCAACTTTCATCACTATTGACTGCAACAAACTTCTTTCACTTGGGCTGGTTCTACTTCATATTAGCATCTTTCCTCAGCAGCTATTTGACAGCTCTCGCATTTCTAACTTTTTGGGGTCATTAAGGCAACTTTAACTTTACAGCATCTTGTTCCTGTATTTGGAATTCATACCTGATGTTCTAGCCTCCTCCAAGGGACTTAGTTCACTTTTCCAGCTCTACCCTATGTAGCACTCTAGGCTCAGGTTAAGTACCACATGGGTGATTTTTACATATTACCATGTCTAGCTGCCTGCACAACGTCTGTCTCTGAAACAAAATTTCTTTGTGTTCTGAGAAAACACTGCCCAGAAGATTTCACCCCAGTGATGATGGTCTCTTCTTCAACACTGCTAAATTCTTAGCCTCAGCTAACCAGCATCAATTGTCTGAGTAAATCCTTCTATTCTTAATTTTAAAGCCAGAGCTTTATGGCTGACACTGCTAAGATCTGCTGCTTGCTGGTGCTTAAACGTCACCCTCTGTTTTATTACATTCTTACTGTCTATGCTTAGCTGGCCTAAAACTTACTCTGTAGACTGACCTTGAACTTGAGATCTGCATGCCTCTGTCTTCTCAGTGGTGGGATTAAAGGCATGTACCACCCTGCCTGAACCTAAGACTTTTTTTTTCTTTTTCACAAAATCTTAATAAATTCTGGATTGTAGTTCATTCCATATATAGTAAAGTTAACAACTGAGAATAGCCATCACAACCCATCCTTTGTTAATTTGACATATAATCATATTTTGTTATGTCCAAATGAAAACAATAAACAGGTCCTAATAATGCCTAACATGATGTAACCATTCTTTTTCAACTGCAAACAAAGAAATAATAAGCCTACCTGGGTGGGATCGTGCCCAAGAATACCACTGTCTTAATTAGTTTATCTCCTTGAACACAGGATTTAGGTCCATTTCATTTTCAAATTCCCCTCTAATCTTTGAATCATAACTTTTGTATTTTTCCTTTCTAAGCTTGCTATGCTTAATCAAATTGTTCTTCGTAAGAGCAAACAAGAGGAAAAAGTCTGTACTGGACTTTTTGGTGTCTTTCTTTGTCAATGCAATTAATCTGAATCTCTTCATTTAGCCTCAGACATACTCTTTATACAAGGGCAGAAAAAGCCATATTCTTCACCAAAACATTGTAAAAATGCTCTCTAAGCAATATTCTAAAATTTCTGTTCTCTTGACCTAGGCACTAGAGTTCAAATCACCCTCAGCACCAGTGTCTTCCATATTCCTACTAGGATGTCCCATTAAGCTGCACCTAAACATTCCACTGCTTTCTAGATACCAAGTTCTAAAATCCATGTTGTTTCAAACAAAAGCATGGTCAGACCTATCATAGCAATACCCCAGTCCCTAGTACCATCTTCTGTCTTAGTTTTCTTGCAGTAAAGAACTGTATTAGGTGAGAAGAGTAGGACTTACAATAATATAATAAAATAAAAAGAGTAAAAATAAATAAATAAGTTAAATAGGGAAATATACAAATGACACGAGAGAGAGAGAGATCAAGAGAGAAGGAAAATGGATTTCAGAACTCTCCCAGGGACAAAGGGAAATTGGGAGGTGCCCCATCTTCTCTCTGGTCCCTACAGGGGATACCCTTAGTTCTGGTTACATCAAGTTCTCTACCCTCTCTGTATTGTCTGTGTTTGGTGCACCAATATTTCAATGTGTCAATTTGTGTCTGCTTTTGTTTTGTTGTCTGAATGACTGCTGTTCTATGTTTAATGTTGAAAAGAAAAAAAATGGTTAAAACTTTATCTGCTGACTATCCATCTCTTGATTTAGTCTTACTTTACACAGTGGAGGCTGATAAAAGGTTGCCCCACAACTTAGCCAGGAGTAACACACAGCAGAATTGCTCCTACTGAAAAATTGTGGGGTTTTTTGTTTTTTTGTTTTTAAAAAAGGAGTCTACAGCTTCTTAGTTCTAAGGCAAATAAGCTGATAGTTTTTTTTTTCCTAGAAAATTCTCTGCAATTGTGGTTATTGGGTTAAGCAAATGAAAAAGTGCTTTTTATCATGAAATTATAGCTAGAAAAAGTAAAATTCTTTGATTGGTCTAAATTTATAAGGTTCATGTAGCCACTTCATTTGGCTTTTGACTGGTCTTAAAGGTATAAATATGCTCTGCCTGTCTTGGTCATAGAGAATTAATTGCCTTATAAGTTATTGGGTATGATTAAAAAGTGTAAAATTGGTAACAAGAAAGTTAGCTTTAAACTGGTAACTCAGGTTTGGAGTCGTTTTAAACAACAACAACAACATGTGGCATAAACCAGCCCAGAAAACTAGGCCTCTAAGGATACTTCTATTTTATTTTATTTCTTAATTTTTCGAGACAGGGTTTCTCTGTGTAGTCCTGGCTGCCCTGGAACTCACTCTGTAGATCAGGCTGGTTTCAAACTCAGAAATCCCCTGCCTCTGCCTCCCAAGGCAAAACCTTTTAATGGTCACAAGCCCCCTAGAAGTGAACTGCTTATGATTATCAGGATGCAAAAAAAAAAAAAAACCAAACTACTAAATCTATAATATTTTTATATGGAGTAGGAAAGACAAACTGTAATGCCTCTATAAATACCACAGCCTCACTGACTTTTCATAAATCTTAAATTTAAACTTTATTTTGAACAACACCTGGATATATCTACAACAATGTTGTTTAGCTAAAAAAAAAAAAAAAATCCCCTGAAGGCAGGGAGAGGCAAGTTCCCAAGAACTTCTCTAGGCAGGGTTTGCAAAACAAAATAAATGCCACACAAGCCACACTGAGGCTGCTCTGAGCTTTGCATTAACTCAAAAGTAAATATTTCTTAATCTGAGCATACTACCTGAGTCTTGGCCCAAATAATATCTGTCTTGTAGTGAGGAACAATTTGTCTGTCTATTTATTTCTCCAATTTTGGACAGTCTTTCTTAAGATGACTATACTTAAAACATTCCTTATAACCTTAGTACCGTGAAAAAATTGATTGTACTGTAGTCCCCTGCAAGGCAGCAACCATAACCAAACTGATTGTATGAGAGTCCAATTTTCTCACAAAGACGAATATATCTAGATAAGTCTGTCTTTCCTTTGTATGAGCAGTTGGCCTCAATGAACTGCATTAGTGCTCTCATAAGATGATTACTCTTGTAATCGTCCTAATTACAATATATGGGTGAATTAAAAATCTTAAGTTTCTGATCAAACTGCAAACTGCAGTCAGGGGAACATTGGCAATTTTAACCATAATTTTTTTTGATTAGCAATTTTTTTATTAGATATTTTCTTAATTTACATTTAAGTACTATCCCGAAAGTCACCTATGCCCTCCCCTACCCTGCTCCCTGAACAACCCACTCCTGATTCCTGGCCCTGGCATTCCCCTGTACTGGGGCATATAAAGTTTGCAAGATCAAGGGGCCTCTCTTCCCAATGATGGCCAACTAGGCCATCTTCTGCTACATATGCAGCTAGACACATGAGCTCTGTGGGTACTGGTTAATTCATATTGTTGTTCCCTACAGGGTTGCAGACCCCTTCAGCTCCTTGAGTACTTTCTCTACTTCCTCCATAGGGGGCTCTATGTTCCATCCAATATATGATTGTGAGCATCCACTTATGTATTTGCCAGTCACTGGCATAGCCTCACAAGAGACAGCTATATCAGGATCCTGTCAGCAATATCTTGCTGGCATATGCAGTAGTGTCTATGTTTGGTGGCTGATTATGGGATGGATCCCTGGGTGGGGCAGTCTCTGGATGGTCCAACCTTCCATCTCAGCTCCAAACTTTGTGTCTGTAACTCCTTCCATGGGTATTTTGTTCCCTATTCTAAGGAGGAATGAAGTATCCACACTTTGGTCTTCCTTCTTCTTGAGTTACAGACACAAAGTTCAGAGCAGAGACTGAAGGAATAACCAGCCAGAGACTGCCCTACCTAGGGATTCATCCCATAAACAACCCCCAAACATAGGCATTATTGCAGATGCCATCAAGATTTTGCTGACAGGAGTCTGATATAACTGTCTCCTGTATGGCTCTGCCAGTGCCTGGCAAATACAGAAGTGGATGTTCACAGTCATCCATTGGACAGAGCACAGGGTTCCCAATGAAGAAGCTAGAGAAAATACCCAAAGCATAGTTAAATCCAGTGTTCAAATGGACAGGTCTAAACTAAGTGGGTCACAAAACAAACCCAAAAGTCATGGATCTGCAAAAGGGGCTGGTAGAATATGGATGGTACTGCTGGATAGAGATGGAAGGAGGCAAGAGAAGGTATATGGGAAGCAATCTGAATATGTTATATACCTGTATGTAATTGTATTAGAACAAAAGTAATAGATTTCAAAGATACAAAGCCATAAACTACATGAAAGTACACAAGGAAATCAACCTAGAGGGACTCCAAGACACAATGTAAGAAGTTGCTGAACATAAAAAAAAAAAAAAAAAAAAAAGCCTTTGGGCTAGTGGTCCAAACTTATAAGAAAATTTAATTTTTAAACATAAAATATACAGATGAATGGCAATTGGTGTGGTCTTACAAAGGAAGGTAGTAACAGAATAACTCCAGAAAATAGTCTGCTATAAGAATTGATCACTGTCTTGCTCAGCCATCATCAGAGAAATCTCCTCCTGTAGTAGATGGGGCAAAAACAAACAAACAAACAAACAAAAAACAGAGAACCACAACAGGACAATACAGATTATAAGAGACCTTAGAACACTCAATCATAAGTAAGATAGCTCCATCAAATTTCTCCCACACAGTTCATGGAACCATGCAAAAGAAGAGGAGAAATGATTATAAGAACCAGCAGGAATGGGGGACACCAAAGAAATAAGGTATTCTAGACACATGAATTCACACAGACTGGGTCCATATGAAAACACTTTTCACTGGGCTAAGCCAGATGCGGTCCAGGGCTGAGAATGGAAAAAGACATAAACGGTGTTGATTCTCATGTATGACAAAATAAATTTCAAAACAAAAATACTCAGAAGAGAGTAACAGAGGAACATTTCATACTAATTAAAGAAGAAAAAAACACTAAAAGGTCATTGCAATCTTAAAATTATATGCATCAAACACAGATGCACCCAATTTTATAAAAGAAATACCAGTAGATCTAAAACCACAGATTCACAAAATATAGTGATATAGAGGCCTTCCAGTATCCAACTGTCACTGATAGAATGAGAAATTCTGGACTTAAACGTCATCATAAATTAAAAGGAACTAAAAGATAACTGCAGAACATTCCTTCCAAACAATCCCTTCACTAAAATGTATAACATAATAAAACATGAAATAAGTCTCAACAAATTTAGGAAAATTAAAGTAACATTCTACATTTTATCATACCATGATGAATAAAGCCAGACATCAATAACAATACATAATATATGAAATACAAAAACTCATGGTGACTAAACCACACACTCCCAAATTAGAATTGTGTCAAGTAAGAAACCAAGAAGTAAATTAAAAAAATTGAAGAACTACATGAAAATAAAAACACAATACTTCAAAATTGATGGATCACAATGAATGTACTCAAGAAAGCAAGTTAATTATACTAAATGTTTACATCCAAATATTCAAGAGATCTCAAATTAATAACAATGATATCTAGGAGGCTTGGAACAACAAGAAATGTGGGGAATTGCAGGCTGGTCTCCAGTTGAGCTATGGGCTGAACTCCGATGGTCATAATTCACCTTCATGACATGGTAGGCATTCGTTCCCCTCATGCTCCTGGAACTCTGGCCCCTGCATAAATTACCACCTCCCACAGCCCCACAAGAGAAGCATGGTCAGTAGTCATGTAGACAATGACTCAAGCTTCTGGCCGTCAGGCTAAACTCCTCCCCAGTTACCTAGCAACAATAAAGACCATAAAAATGGCTGTTCAGCCCCCACCTCGATCTCTTACTCTTACTTGTCTCTCTCTTATCTCCCTCTTACCCCTCTCTCCCCTCTCTTTGTCTTCTCTCCTCTCTCACTTCTTTGTTCTCTTAACTCTCACTTCTCTCTCCTCTTCCCTTTCTCTTTGTCCTCTCCTCTCTCCCTCTAACTCTCTTTCTCTTTAGCCCTCTTCTTCTTCTTCTTCTTCTTCTTCTTCTTCTTCTTCTTCTTCTTCTTCTTCTTCTTCTTCTTCTTCTTCTTCTTTTCTTCTTCTTCTTCTTTTCTCTCTCTCTCTCTCTCTCTCTCTCTCTCTCTCTCTCTCTCTCTCTCTCTTTCTCCCTCTCCCCCCTCTCTTTCTACCTTCTCTCTTTCTCCCTGCATTTCTATAATAAAGCTCTTAAACCATAGAGAGTGTCTGTTCCATCAAGATCCAATGCACACTCTGGTCAGTGTTGGGAACCTTTCCCTTTATCCCTCTCTCCTATAACCCTGGGGTGACAGGGTATCGCCTTAGGGTCCCCAGTCAGGGGCTGCCCCTTGTCCACCCCCCTCCAAGTGGTGTCAGAGGATTAGATGCCCACCCGAGGCCAAGTGGAAAGTGTTCAGCAGCTCTCCCCGTGTATGCCTGCCCAGAGCACAGGAACTCTGGCTAGACTTGGGCTATTTCTCCCCCCTTCTTTCCCAGGGCCCCCCTTTTTTGTTCCCAACAATGAAAGAACAACATCCTCCAAAAGTGTACAAGATGAGACCATATAAATGAGAAGTGGAATTAATAAAACAGAAATTAAAACATAAGCAATAAAAAGAATTAAATTAAGCAGCTTCCATCAATTGTCTGTACTTTCTGCAGGGATGTTGCCTTAATTTGTGCTTGTCTCAAAATACATATTTACTCATCCATGAAATTTTAAAGATAGCCTTGCAGGAAATACCATTCTTGATTCACAGTTTGTTGCTTTCAGAGGTTGAAATAATTTTCTCACTGCTCTTCTGCTTTTATGGTTGATAAAAAGTCTCAGCTAGTTATGATTTTTTTCCCTTGGTAAGTGACTTGATTTTTTTTTATTGTGCTACTTTTAGGATTATTTCTTTACAGTGTATATTCGATCTCCTAGCTATATATAATATGTCACAGAGAGTTTCTTCCTCTGCCCTCATTGATACTATATGTTGTGCTAAGATGACAGATGATTTGTTCTAAATAAAGAGGATTCTCATGGTGTAGCTCACCTAAACTTTCACTTGGCACATTGGCTGTGCCTCTCAGCTGGTTATTAGGATCATGTGCTCTTAACCATCCTTTGTGTTATTCTAGGAGTGAGCATTCATTGCTATGGAGTAATGTCCCACTGCTATGCTCTCAGTAGGAAGAGATCGCTACAATCTCCATCCTTCAAAGGAACAGAGAATATAGCAGAAGATTGGGTCAAAAGGATACAAAAACCAGAGAAAAATGCAGAGTATCCTTGCACTAGTCCTTTGACTGTGGATACCTTCATCTATCATAGTAAATTTCAGGTCAGCCAGGACTACCACAGTGAGAACCTGTCTCAAAAATACAAAACAAAACAAAACAAACAAACAGCAATAAAACACCACAGAAGTCTATGTGATAACACTGTATAAGTCTTAGGCTCTGTGAAGGTGGGTTGAGGTGGAAAGTTCTAGTTGTGTGATATGATGCAGACTGTCTTGCCAAAGCAAGACCCCTGAGAGGACACATGATGTTTGGACAGAGTGTAAGTAGGACTCAACAAACAGTGATGGCAAGGTTGCATCGCTAGTCTTGCAATGCTTCATTAGTCTCTCATCTTTATATTGTTGAGAGAGGCACAACAGAGAACTGCTAGCATTGGGCTGGTTCTGTTTGCACTGGTTGACTCGTGTCTATTAGTGGGAGGCCTGGCTGTTTCTGTTGGATCATGCCACTGCTACTGATTCGTGTTTGGTGTCCTGACACTACTGAACTAGACTGCTGGTATCCTAACAATGAAAATTGGAATCACCGATAAGAACTACTTCTTAACAAGTCCACATACCCTTGTTCTAGTTACCATCTTTTCTCCCCTACCTTTGGACAGTGGGCTAGAAGGATTGGGGTGGAACTGTTTGAAAACCCTTATTAAAATAGGTTTTGAACAATCTAAACCTACAGGAGATGGCTTTATGGGTTGACTGGCTGGCTGGTTCTTGGTTCTGACTTCTCTCCTCTGATCTTTCCATAGAGGATATGTGGAACTGACCAGCTGCAGGTATCTAACTTCCGATGCATTTGGAAAGAGAACTGCAAGCATCAGATCAACTGGTCCTAGACATTTATCAATTTTCAGTACTTTATTGTAGGGATGCCTGAATCACAAAAGGGAAAGAAAACATGGCAACAAGTTGTTTCTGAGGAAACAATATAGAAAATGAGGATCTTGTAAACTGTGTCACTAGAGTTAAACATTTCATAAGGATTTGGCCATGATATTTTTAAATGTCATCTATTATGGCATCTCCTGTCTGCTTTACTTTTTTTTTTTTTTTTTTTTTTTTTTTTTTCCATTTTTTATTAGGTATTTTGCTCATTTACATTTGCAATGCTATACCAAAAGTCCCCCATAGCCACCCACCCCCTCTCCCCTACCCACCCACTCCCCTTTTATGGCCCTGGCGTTCCCCTGTACTGGGGCATATAAAGTTTGCCTGTCCAATGGGCCTCTCTTTCGAGTGATGGCCGACTAGGCCATCTTTTGATGCATATGCAGCTAGAGTCAAGAGCTCCGGGGTACTGGTTAGTTCATAATGTTGTTCCACCTATAGGGTTGCAGATCCCTTTAGCTTCTTTGGTACTTTCTCTAGCTCCTTCATTGGGGGCCATGTGATCCATCCAATAGCCGACTGTGAGCATCCACTTCTATGTTTGCTAGGCCCAGGCATACTCTGACAAGAGACAGCTATATCAGGGTCCTTTCAGCATAATCTTGCTAGTGTATGCAATGGTGTTAGCATTTGGAAGCTGATTATGGGATGGATCCCCGGATATGGTAGTGTCTACATGGTCCATCCTTTTATCTCAACTCCAAACTTTGTCTCTGTAACTCCTTCCAAGGGTGTTTTGCTCCCACTTCTAAGGAGGGGCATAGTGTTCACACTTCAGTCTTCATTTTTCTTGAGTTTCATGTGTTTAGGAAATTGTATCTTATATCTTGGGTATCTTAGGTTTTGGGCTAATATCCACTTATCAGTGAGTACATATTGTGTGAGTTCCTTTGTGAATGTGTTACCTCACTCAGGATGATGCCCTCCAGGTCCATCCATTTGGCCAGGAATTTCATAAATTCATTCTTTTTAATAGCTGAGTAGTACTCCATTGTGTAGATGTACCACATCTTCTGTATCCATTCCTCTGTTGAGGGGCATCTGGGTTCCTTCCAGCTTCTGGCTATTATAAATAAGGCTGCTATGAACATAGTGGAGCATGTGTCCTTCTTACCAGTTGGGGCATCTTCTGGATATATGCCCAGGAGAGGTATTGCTGGATCCTCCGGTAGTACTATATCCAGTTTTCTGAGGAACCGCCAGACTGATCTCCAGAGTGGTTGTACAAGCCTGCAATCCCACCAACAATGGAGGAGTGTTCCTCTTTCTCCACATCCACGCCAGCATCTGCTGTCACCTGAATTTTTGATCTTAGCCATTCTGACTGGTGTGAGGTGGAATCTCAGGGTTGTTTTGATTTGCATTTCCCTGATGATTAAGGATGTTGAGCATTTTTTCAGGTGCTTCTCTGCCATTCGGTATTCCTCAGGTGAGAATTCTTTGTTCAGTTCTGAGCCCCATTTTTTAATGGGGTTATTTGATTTTCTGAAGTCCACCTTCTTGAGTTCTTTATATATGTTGGATATTAGTCCCCTATCTGATTTAGGATAGGTAAAGATCCTTTCCCAATCTGTTGGTGGTCTTTTTGTCCTATTGACGGTGTCTTTTGCCTTGCAGAAACTTTGGAGTTTCATTAGGTCCCATTTGTCAATTCTCGATCTTACAGAGCAAGCCATTGCTGTTCTGTTCAGGAATCTTTCCCCTGTACCCATATCTTCAAGGCTTTTCCCCACTTTCTCCTCTATAAGTTTCAGTGTCTCTGGTTTTATGTGAAGTTCCTTGATCCACTTAGATTTGACCTTAGTGCAAGGAGATAAGTATGGATCGATTCGCATTCTTCTACATGATAACAACCAGTTGTGCCAGCACCAATTGTTGAAAATGCTGTCTTTCTTCCACTGGATGGTTTTAGCTCCCTTGTCGAAGATCAAGTGACCATAGGTGTGTGGGTTCATTTCTGGGTCTTCAATTCTATTCCATTGGTCTACTTGTCTGTCTCTATACCAGTACCATGCAGTTTTTATCACAATTGCCCTGTAGTAAAGCTTTAGGTCAGGCATGGTGATTCCACCAGAGGTTCTTTTATCCTTGAGAAGAGTTTTTGCTATCCTAGGTTTTTTGTTATTCCAGATGAATTTGCAAATTGCTCCTTCTAATTCGTTGAAGAATTGAGTTGGAATTTTGATGGGGATTGCATTGAATCTGTAAATTGCTTTTGGCAAGATAGCCATTTTTACAATGTTGATCCTGCCAATCCATGAGCATGGGAGATCTTTCCATCTTCTGAGATCTTCTTTAATTTCTTTCTTCAGAGACTTGAAGTTTTTATCATACAGATCTTTTACTTCCTTAGTTAGAGTCACGCCGAGATATTTTATATTATTTGTGACTATTGAGAACGGTGTTGTTTCCCTAATTTCTTTCTCAGCCTGTTTATTCTTTGTGTACAGAAAGGCCATTGACTTGTTTGAGTTAATTTTATATCCAGCTACTTCACCAAAGCTGTTTATCAGGTTTAGGAGTTCTCTGGTGGAATTTTTAGGGTCACTTATATATACTATCATATCATCTGCAAAAAGTGATATTTTGACTTCCTCTTTTCCAATTTGTATCCCCTTGATCTCCTTTTGTTGTCGAATTGCTCTGGCTAATACTTCAAGTACTATGTTGAAAAGGTAGGGAGAAAGTGGGCAGCCTTGTCTAGTCCCTGATTTTAGTGGGATTGCTTCCAGCTTCTCTCCATTTACTTTGATGTTGGCTACTGGTTTGCTGTAGATTGCTTTTATTATGTTTAGGTATGGGCCTTGAATTCCTGATCTTTCCAAAACTTTTATCATGAATGGGTGTTGGATCTTGTCAAATGCTTTTTCTGCATCTAACGAGATGATCATGTGGTTTTTGTCTTTGAGTTTGTTTATATAATGGATTACATTGATGGATTTTCGTATATTAAACCATCCCTGCATCCCTGGAATAAAACCTACTTGGTCAGGATGGATGATTTCTTTAATGTGTTCTTGGATTCGGTTAGCGAGAATTTTATTAAGGATTTTTGCATCGATATTCATAAGAGAAATTGGTCTGAAGTTCTCTATCTTTGTTGGATCTTTCTGTGGTTTAGGTATCAGAGTAATAGTGGCTTCATAAAATGAGTTGGGTAGAGTACCTTCTACTTCTATCTTGTGAAATAGTTTGTGCAGAACTGGAATTAGATCTTCTTTGAAGGTCTGATAGAACTCTGCACTAAACCCATCTGGTCCTGGGCTTTTTTTGGTTGGGAGACTATTAATAACTGCTTCTATTTCTTTAGGGGATATGGGACTGTTTAGAAGGTCAACTTGATCCTGATTCAACTTTGGTACCTGGTATCTGTCCAGAAATTTGTCCATTTCGTCCAGGTTTTCCAGTTTTGTTGAGTATAAGCTTTTGTAGAAGGATCTGATGGTGTTTTGGATTTCTTCAGGATCTGTTGTTATGTCTCCCTTTTCATTTCTGATTTTGTTGATTAGGATTTTGTCCCTTTGCCCTCTAGTGAGTCTAGCTAAGGGTTTATCTATCTTGTTGATTTTCTCAAAGAACCAACTCCTCGTTTGGTTAATTCTTTGAATAGTTCTTCTTGTTTCCACTTGGTTAATTTCACCCCTGAGTTTGATTATTTCCTGCCGTCTACTCCTCTTGGGTGAATTTGCTTCCTTTTTTTCTAGAGCTTTTAGATGTGTTGTCAAGCTGCTAGTATGTGCTCTCTCCCGTTTCTTCTTGGAGGTACTCAGAGCTATGAGTTTCCCTCTTAGAAATGCTTTCATTGTGTCCCAAAGGTTTGGGTACGTTGTGGCTTCATTTTCATTAAACTCTAAAAAGTCTTTAATTTCTTTCTTTATTCCTTCCTTGACCAAGGTATCATTGAGAAGAGTGTTGTTCAGTTTCCACGTGAATGTTGGCTTTCCATTCTTAATGTTGTTATTGAA